>NC_073302.1:193528064-193598064 GCF_027595985.1 Sorex araneus | reverse complement strand
GGGGGGCGCATTCCTTTCTGTTTACAGTAGACCTGTTAACAGCCCAGGGACCCGGCGGGACGTGGGGCCACCGACCCAGGCGGCTGCCGTGGCTGGGACGGCCCCTTTGTTCTTGCCCGCGCAGAGCCCGTGGCTTCCTGGGCCCAGGGACACGCCCCGCGCCGGGGAGGAACACAGTGACCTCGGACAGCCCTTGTGCTGCACCTGGACGCGTCAGCCCCTCTGTCGGCCCTGCCGGGGGCAGCCTCGCCCGGGGCTGTGAGCGGACAGGTGGAGACTGTCCCCGGGAGAGGCCCCTCCCCGCCTCCTGGTCCCCCCAGCCCCAGCTGCCCGCCCGACTTCCTTTCTGGCGGAGAAGAGGGGCGAGCGGGAGGCCTCGGGCTGCCTGTGGGTCCTCTGGGCACCCCTGGAAGAGCCGCTGGCCACCGCGGGAGTAGCCGTTCCCTGCCTCCAGCTCGGCCACACGCCCGGGGGAGTCCCGAGCTCACGGGTTTCCCACGACCTGCTGAGACGGGAACGTGAGTCGTCTCGGGGAGAAGACGAGCTGCAGAGCCCCAGGCCGGCCCTTCACCCGAGGGGCTGTCCCGCCCGCCCCAGACTCGGACAAAGCAGCCTGTGTGGATCAGCCCCCGGCGGCCTTCACCGCTCCCCACGCCACAGACACACGGGGCAGGGGTGGAAACAGGGATCTCGTAGTTTGCGTCATGTAGTCAACACGCTGGGGCTCAGCCCCCGCACACGCCAGCAGGGAGGGGCTGTGTCCCGCCCGCCAGGAAGCAGGACGCTGGGCAGGGGGCGCTTGCCTTGCACACGGCTGGCCTGGGTTCAATCCTTGGCACCCCATAGGGTCCCCTGAGCACTGCCAGGTGTGACTCCTGCCCTGAGCACTGCTGGGTGTGACTTTCAAAACACACACAAGGCAAAACACACACCCAAGCTGTCCATGTGGCTCAGCCCTTAGTGTCTAGTCAAACGTGGGGGACGGGAAGTGACCCAAAGCCGCGAGTCTGCCCGCGGACCTCACACGGCCCCACTCAGAACCCGCAGTCCCTGTGTCCGCTTGGGAGCTGCCCACCGCTGCCCACTGCTGCCCAACGCTGCCCACTGCTGCCCACTGCCACTCCCTCAGAGCAGCCTGCTCCCACCTCAGCCGCACGCTGTGGGCAAGACCCTCCTGCTGTGCCCCCCGGCTCACTCAGCTCGTCCCTCTGACTCCAGCCGAGTGACTCCCCTGGGCACCCTCTCCCCTGGACACTCTCTCCCCTGGACACCCTCTCCCCTGGGCACCCTCTCCCCTGGACACCCTCTCCCCTGGACACCCTCTCCCCTGGACACTCTCTCCCCTGGACACCCTCTCCCCTGGACACCCTCTCCCCTGGGCACCCACTCCCCTGGACACCCTCTCCCCTGGACATCCTCTCCCCTGGACACCCTCTCCCCTGGACACCCTCTCCCCTGGACACCCTCTCCCCTGGACACTCTCTCCCCTGGACACCCTCTCCCCTGGGCACCCACTCCCCTGGACACCCTCTCCCCTGGACACTCTCTCCCCTGGACACCCTCTCCCCTGGACATCCTCTCCCCTGGACACCCTCTCCCCTGGACACCCTCTCCCCTGGACACCCTCTCCCCTGGACACTCTCTCCCCTGAGCACTGTAGTTACCTGGGGAACCGGAGTGCTGGGCCTGAGCTGCCCGAGTGTGACCGTCCTGCCTGCTGTCACCCTGCCGGATGGGTTTTGCCCCCGCTCCCACTGCAGGTGCCTGGGGTGACACTGAGGTCCCCTCTCCGGGCGAGCACTCTGCTTGCTATAGCCCGAGTCCCGGTGACAGGCAGGGGTGAGGGAACAGAGGCCCCCACCTGCCCTGGAGACTAGAGGGGCCAGTGGGGGCAAGCACTGCCCCCACGCCAGCCCCCCCGGCCTGCAGTCGCTGGCCTCACAGCCCTATTCTGTCAGTTCACCTGGCGGCAAGTGCTCGCATGTGAAGTTGGTCAGTTCCTCCGACTTGACCAGAGAGTCTGGATCTGCCCAGCAGAGCTGCCCTCGGGACGTGGGGACGGCCCGGGCCCCGCCGCCTGCCATGTCTGCGTCCTGAGGGGGCAGATTGCTCCCCCCTCCACTCAGCAGCTCTGCTTCACCTCTCACCCCACAGAGTGTCGCCACGAGAGCGTCCACCTTCCTGGCACGAGGAGGCACCCCAGGGTGACTCCCACCGGGCTCTGACCCTCTGGGGGGTCGCGGCTGGGCTGCGCCTCTCCCATCACGCTCTGTGGAGCTACTTCCTTTCCTGAAGACTCCCCTGTAGCCCCGGGACCTCCCGTCCCTTCCCAAACAGACGTGACCCTGCGGGTCCTGAGCGTGTTCTGGCCATGGGGTCCCTGGAGATCCACGGAAGCAGGGGAGCAGGGGGGAGCCCAGGGTCCAGGGCGAAGGCCGAGTCCCCCGAGTATGGTGGGTCATCACTCAGCTGGGCTGAGCATCACCGAGACGCCCCAGGGCTCCTGCAAGGCAGCCTCCCCCTCCCCCAACTAAACCTGGAATCATTTAAGGGGTCAGAGAGGTGGGTGAGGGATTGGGGCGCCCTCTGGCACGTGTGGGGACCCACGTGTGAACCCAGCACCTCACGGCCCGGGAGTGCTGGAGAACAAAGCTGCAGCCCCCTAGAACACCAGGGGCGAGCACTCGGCACGGGGGCTGGGGTCTGCTGTCAGGTGTGGGCGCAAGGTGCGTGGGGGTGTCTGGACGTGCCCCTGGTGCCCACCTTGCCGACAAGCTGATCTGGCCAGTGCTGTTTTGCCCCTAAAGATGCTTTAGCCCCAACGTCAGGGCGAGTCCTGCCCACGTTTTCCTCCTCGTGCCTTTTGGGTCCAGGTCTGATATCAACATCTTTAATCCATTTTGATTTTTGTGCATGGCGTTAGGAAGAGATCCGGCCTCCATCCACAATCAAGAATCAGGGACGCTGTCTCACTTGCCAAGGCATCGAAAGTCAGATGGGCCGGACACGTAATGTGATTTAGAGACGACCACTGGACTAGAGCTGTTACCGACTAGATTCCACGGGACGTCAAAAGACCACATGGCCACCCACCGACGAGATGGTCAGACTTCTTCGTCAAGACCCTGAATGAATAGTTTGAGGCTCTTCATGTTCCCGGAGTGAGCAGACGCCATTGGGCTACACTCGCACGCGACAGGGACGAATGGAGACATTACTGGCGCCTGCTCGAAAAAATCAATGAACAACGGGATGACAAGTGACAAGTGATACAAGTGATTGATATGGAGTATTATGTTGATTGGCTTGCAAATGTTGAACCATCCTTGCATCCCTGGGATGAATCCTACTTAATTTTATTTGCTCATGTTTTGTTGAAGATCTTTGCATCAGTGTTCCTCAGGGATATTGGCCTGTAATTCTCTCTTTTTTGTAGTATCTCTGTCTAATTTTGGTATCAGGTGATGTTTGCTTCATAGAAACTGTTTTGGAGTACTTTGTTTCTCCAATTTCCTGAAAGAATCATAGTCGATTGGAAGTAGGTCTTCTTTAAAGGTTAGAAAGAATTCACTAGTGAAACCATCTGGGTAGGCTTTTGTTTTGGGGAAGACTTTTGATTACCTTTTAAATTTCCTCGATAGTGATAGATCTGTTCAGATATTTCAAATGATCTTGGTTTAGTTTGGGGAGATTATAGGAGTCTAGGAATTTATCCATTTATTTCTGGGTTATCCCATTTGGTGGCATAAAGATTCCCAAAGTAATCGCTGATGATCCTTGGAATTTCTGTGGTGTCTGTTGTGATGTCCCACTTTTCATTTCTGATTCAGTTTATTAGGGTTCTCTCTCTGTCCCTCTATCCCTACTCTGTCTGTCTAACAATGCATTGATCTTGTTTATTTTTCAAAGAACCAGCTCTTTTTTTCATTGATCTTTCAGATTCTTTATTAGAATTCCAGCTTATTAATTTCCTTTCCAAGTTTTATTATTTCCTTCTTCCTGCCTGCTTTGGGCTCATTTTGTCAGTCATTTTCCAGTTTCTTAAGTTGTGCAGCCAAGTGACTTGTGTGGTCCCTTCCTCCTTCCTGACTAATGCTTGCCTAGCTACAAACTTTTAACACCCCCTTTGCTGTATCCCACAAGTCCTGGGAGGTAGTGTCCTTGTTTTTGTTTGTTTCCACGAATCCTTTAATTTCCCTTTTTACTTCCTCTCCGACCCGCTGGTTGTAATGAGCTACTTCACTTTGAGGTGTTCCTCCGTTTCTGCTGTCAGTGTGTGATAGTTTGAGAAGACAGTTGATATGATTTCCATGCTCTTGACTCTGTGGAGGTATATTTATATCCCACCATGTGGTCCATCTTGGAGAATGCCCTAGAAGCATTAGAGAAAAGTGGGTCTTCAGCTTTCTGCTGATGAAAGGCATATATGTACATGTATATATATATACGCACGCGCTAACCCCCTCTCTCCTATTTCTTCCCTCAAATAAAGTCTTTCCTTGCTGCGGTTTAGTCTAGTTAATCTATCAGGAGGTGACAAGGTGGCAAAACACTGTTGAAATCTCCAACTACTATTGTGCTGCTATCAACATCTTTCTTCAAGTCTATTAGCAGTTGTTTTAAGTATTTTGCTGGTGTCTCATTAGGCAAATAAATACTTAGGAGTGTGAGTTTTTTCTGATGTACAGATCCCAGATCATTAAAAATGATCTTCACTGTCTCTATAACCTTCTTCAGCCTAAAGTCTATGTTGTCTGATATTAGTGTGGACACCCCAGCCGTTTTGAGGGAGTTGTTTGCTTGAAGAATTGTTTTGCAATTCTTTGACTGAGTCTGTGTTTGCTCTCTCACTGTTCAAATGTGTTTCTAGCAGGCAGCAGAGTTTGGATTCAATTTTCTTTCTTTTTTTTTTTTTTGACAGTGATACAGTGAACTTTTTATTTACTTTTAAATGTAGTTACATGTGGCTCACATTTACCATAGTTGATGTCACAGCTGTATCATATATAGGGTTCAATTTTCTAATTCATTCTGTCACTCTGTGCTTCTTAATTGGTGCATTTATCTCGTTGATATTGAGAGAGATTATTGTTATTGAGGTTTATGCCATTATTTTTGCAGAGGGTTGGCATGTTTATGTGGCTTATCTTATCCTAAAATATCCCTTCAGTTCGTCTTGTAACACATGTTTTGAGATTATGCTGTTGTTTACACATGAAGTTGTGTGTTGTTTCTTCAAATCTGAATGTTTCTTCAAGTCTGGCTGGTAAAGTATTATTGACGAGGCGTTCATTTCATTGAGTATTTTTCACTATATCCCACCACTGTCTTTGGGCCCCGAGGGTTTTGTCTGGTAAGTCTGCGGTAAATCTTAAGGACAGTCCTTTGGAATTTCCCCCTTTGATCTTGCCTCTTTCAGCATTCTGTCTCTATCTGTGGTCTTCGTCGTTCTGACTCAGATGTGTCTCAGAGCATTTATTCGGATTTCCTTTAGCTGGTGTGCTTCGGGGCTCCTGATCTGGGTGCACACGCTCTCCAGCTCTGGGGACGCTCAGCAGTGATGGCTGTTGCTTCTTCATCAGAGTTTCCTCCTGCCCCTCTGATGAGTTGTATGTTGTTCCTCTTGAATTCACCCCGAGGTTCTCTCGCCAGCTGTTGGTTTATTTTGAGGCTCCAGCACCTTCTGCTGTTGTCTGGCCGTCTCCTGCTCCTCGTCTTGGAGCTCACTGCTTCTGTCCTCAGCAGCCGCTGCTCTGCTGCTCACCCCTCCCTGTAGCTCTTCTCATTCACCCACCGGGTTTTTTCAGATCTGTCGTTTCTGTTTGTAGTTTCCTCATTTCTGCTTGTGTTTCGTCAGTGGTTCGTTCCGTTGTCTTTTTGAGCTTCTTATACACCCTCGCCAATTCCTCTCTGAATTCCTTGTCAGAGAGGTCTTTTAGCTCTTTTAGCTCGTTATCCCTGGCTGAGCCTTTGGGCTAGCGCCTCCCTCACCGAGCCTGGCGGGGTTCTGCGTTGCGTTGCCGCTGTGACCTCCTCTGCCTGGAGTTGTTTCCTGTGTGCTGTTGTGTGGTTCGTGCTGACGGCGAGGATGTCTGTGTCTGTTTTCAGTGAGTTGTGGAGCGATGTAGAAATGACTTAGCAGCAGCCCGACGTCGATGACCTTCCTGGGCGTCCTGGGACGGAGCTGGGTGAAGCCCGGCCCGCTGGCTAAGCCGCCCTCCCTCTCCTCACCCCGTCACGAGTGGGCAAGTCCCGACGCTGGGCCACAGCAGGCTCCCCCCCCCCCCCCCGTGGCTGGGCTTCCCCAGGGTCCTGGGACAAGCGGGAACAGGACACTTTGAGGCCGCACGTGTGGGGCCGTCTGAGCGGTGTGGACAGGACATTTTGAGGCCACACGGAGGGATCTAGCCAGGGACAGGCCTGCCTGGGCCACGTCGATGGGGTGTGGGCGGGCGTGATGTCCACATGGCTGGGGCCGGGCCACCGCCTGCGTCACCTCAGGGCTGCCTGGTGGTGACAGACACACATAGGGGCCTCGTGTCTCCCGAGTGTAGCCAGGGAGTCTCCTGCCTGCGCCCTGTCGGAGCCCCCGGGATGAGGGGGTCCCGTGGACCGCACAGCCTGGTCACGCCGGGCCCCAGTGGCGTCTGCCCCCAAGATGGGGTGAACATCCCCAGACCCAGACCCATGAGGATGGGTCACGCTACACGCCGAAGGACCTGGGGCTGCGGCGTCCCGCCAGGGTAGACGCTTCCCGCCGGCAGCCCAGGGAACAGAGGCGAGGGGGCAGGTCTCTGTCCCCGGGCCCCCCCACATGGCGTGTCTGGCCGGCCCAGGACAGGCCCGAGGGAGCCTGGCTGAGGGGAGCAGTCACAGAGCCCTGCCCTGGGGCGCACGGAGGGTGGAGTGGGGAGGGCCCTGAGCCCGGCTCTCGGTGCTCATGTGTGGACAAGGGGGGCAGGTCTGCCCTGTGGCGAGGAGGGGCCTGCTGGCCGGCCCTGAGGGGAAACAGATGCTCCCAGTGCCTGTCACCCCCCAGCCGAGGCCCTGCTGCCCAGCCTCACTCTGAGGGCAGCAGGACACGGGGTCCCTCACCCAGCTCCTGGCCCAGGGTCCGGGCAGGGCGGTGTCCCCTAGCTGGTGCCCACGCCCTCCACTGCCCCTTTAGACGATCCCTCTGCTCGGTGCTCCCCAGGCCTGGGGACCCGGGGCCCTGGGTCTGAAGTGGGTGTGATGAGCGCGGACAGACCTGCCCCCGGCACCATCCACTCTGCCCGCTCCTGCTGCCCCAGCTCTGCTCTGGGCCTCCCTCCAGCACCGGCCGCGTGTGACAGCCTTGGCCGGGCGAGCCCGCAGCCCTGGCGCGGGGCCCAAGTGAGGCTGATCTGCTCCAAATTGAAATTTCTCAGTTCCACAAAGCATGGCTCGAATGCTGACGCGGGCCGGGCTCTGTGGCAGAGAGCACACAGGGGCGCCTGCGGGCGGCGGGGTGTGCAGGGCCCTGCTGATGCCAGGCCACGGCGGACGCGTGCCCACCTCTGGGGGCCCCAACGCACCCCCCAACAAGGAAACTTTGGTCACTGCGTGGGTTTTCGGGAGCTGGACAGGGAGTGGCGAGGCCCCCCGAGCCCGTGGGACCCGCCTGGATCTTTTGAGCTGGGCCTCAGTTTGGGGTGCTACGGCGCCAGACTCAGGGGTAACCCCAGGCACAGGCGGGGCCCAGGGCCCAGGTTTCAAGGAGCCTGAGCCCGAGGTGTGAACATCAAAGGAGGCCCAAGGCCATCAACGCCTCCCAAACAAATGAGAGGTGCTGAGGACAGAGGGTGAGAGGGGAGAGAAGGAACCACGCTGGGGAAGCCACTCCAAGAACTGGAGGGAGAGAGACTGCCCCTGACTGGGTGGGAGTGTCTCTGACTGGGTGGGAGACCATCCCTGACTGGGTGGGAGTGTCTCTGACTGGGTGGGAGACCGTCCCTGACTGGGTGGGAGTGTCTCTGACTGGGTGGGAGACTATCCCTGACTGGGTGGGAGTGTCTCTGACTGGGTGGGAGACTATCCCTGACTGGGTGGGAGAGTGTCCCTGACTGGGTGGAGGAGTGTCCCTGACTGGGTGGGAGACTATCCCTGACTGGGTGGGAGAGTGTCTCTGACTGGGTGGGAGACTGTCTCTGACTGGGTGGGAGAGTGTCCCTGACTGGGTGGGAGATTGTCCCTGACTGGGTGGGAGATTGTCCCTGACTGGGTGGGAGAGTGTCCCTGACTGGGTGGGAGACTGTCCCTGACTGGGTGGGAGACTGTCCCTGACTGGGTGCCTGACTGGATGGGAGAGTTTCCCTGACTGGGTGGGAGAGTGTCCCTGACTGGGTGGGAGAGTGTCCCTGACTGGGTGGGAGAGTGTCCCTGACTGGGTAGGAGACTGTCCCTGACTGGGTGGGAGACTGTCCCTGACTGGGTGGGAGATTGTCCCTGACTGGGTGGGAGAGTGTCCCTGACTGGGTGGGAGAGTGTCCCTGACTGGGTGGGAGACTGTCCCTGACTGGGTGGGAGTGTCTCTGACTGGGTGGGAGAGTGTCCCAGACTGGGTGGGAGACCGTCCCTGACTGGGTGGAGTGTCCCTGACTGGGTGGGAGAGTGTCCCTGACTGGGTGGGAGTGTCCCTGACTGGGTGGGAGAGTGTCCCTGACTGGGTGGGAGTGTCCCTGACTGGGTGGGAGAGTGTCCCTGACTGGGTGGGAGACTGTCCCTGACTGGGTGGGAGTGTCCCTGACTGGGTGGGAGAGCATCCGGGAAAGAGGAAATCGTTGCACACCAGAAGCGTCTCATGTTTCATGGGACCCACTGAGGCAGCCTCAGTCCCGCCAGAGGGCTGTCCCTGCCCAACCTGTTCTCTGGGCACTCTGGACACTGGTCGCCACTCGTCCTTGGCCCTCCCGAGGTCCAGGCCACAGAGGTCACTGGCTCCAGGATGGACGCAGCCTCCCTCCTGCTGCCTGGAAGCTTGTCCCTGAGGCTGCTCCATCTTATCACGCTTCTTCCCCAGCAGCAGTGGGCGGAGCACACCCTTGGGCTGGCTCCGGGCCCCAGAAACAGAAGTGGTGCTGCCCAGTGTGGCTCTGGGGCAGGCCTGGGAGAGGCCAGCAAGGCTGGGAGGGGCCCGAGTCCCTGGGGCTGGTGTGAGGCTGGTTCTGCTCTGGCCTGAGTTTCTGCCTGAAGAACAGAAATGCCGCAGTCTGTGCATGATCCAACGTACTTTTTGTACAGCATGGAGATACTTTCAAAGCACAACACACAAGCTGCCAACAGGCCAAGCATATTTTTCTACCAAACATGATGCTACACTGGGTTGGATCACTGATTTTTAGTGTTTGACTTTTGAATGCTTGTAATTAAAAGTACCTATATATTTCCCCCTCTCGAAAATAAGCTGCATGTTTGACGCATGTTTTCACACCCTATCGGAGTTCCCAGAACCATTGTGAATGTCTGGCCCGCCTGCCTGGTCTGGGTCCAGGGTGACCAGCTCTGTGTGTCAGCTGTCAGCACTCCTGCCGTCCCCGCTGTGGTCCGGGACTTCCCTACGCACTGCCGGGCCCAGCAGCCTTTACGCTGCTACGGGGCGGTTCGGATATGGGCCAAGTGCTGCATCTTCCTGTCTTACTGTCTTCTGTGGGAGCTCCAGGCCCTACCATTCGGCCTTGGGTGCAGCGCCTCCGTCCCTACAGCAGCAGCGTGCCGCACCCCAACCCGGGATGGGGCAGCAGGTGCCGGGCACTAGCAGCGCTCCTGCTGGGTATGCTGCGACCTGTCTCAGAGCTGGTCCGTCTCGTGGCATCAGCTGACCTGTTTCCAGAGCACAGGACAGCCCCACCTCCAGCCCGTGTGTGAAGACACAGCCGAGGAGCTGTGTCTGCCCAGTCTTCCCGGGTGCTGCGATTGTTCTTGATTCAATGGTTGGTTTCAGATGTGTTCCATCATTTTGCATTAGAAATAAAGCTGTCAGAAGCCTTGACAGGAAGCGCCTGGGGTCCAGCTGATGAGAAGGGGCAGGTGTAGGGGACACCCCTACTCGCCCCCATGCGGGACATCTGTACTCCTTTCTCTAAGGAAAACTGCCACCAGCTTAGGCTTTTATAAACTGTTTAAAGGTACTTTTCTATTGTCGTTATTGTCGTTTTTAAAAATAAAGTCCTTCTCAGCACTCAAAAAAAAAAAAAAAAAAAGAAATGCCGCAGTCTGGGCGGGGGGAAGGTGCCTCGGGACGGCGCAGACTCCTGGGCAGGAATGGCGGCTCCTGGGAACTCAGTGTCAGCCCAGCTTCCTATGGGCTGGGCTGACATCACACATGAACACACATGTGCACACACGCAACAAGGCACCTGCACACACATGCACTCACACATGCAACCAGACACAGGTACACAGATGGAAACACACATGCAAGTGTGCACATACTAGAGTCACATGTTTGCAAAACATAAGCAGACACATCTGTACAAATGCAAACACACAGACATGTGTGCACATAGTGCACATGTAAACATAGATATTTGCACATAGCGCGCATGCACACGCAAACAGGTGCAAACACAAGCATGTGTGCACCTAGCAAACTTGCATGTCTGTAAAAACTAAAGAACGCCGAGGGGTGAGTGCACTCGCGGGCTCTCCGGGCGGCTCTGTCTCACCACCCGCGTTCGGTGCTCTGGAACCGCAGTGTATGGACTGGATCAGGATGGCCGGTGGTCAAGGATAGGCGAAGGAAGAACGAGGACCAGGCTGGTTGCTGATTAGTTACCGTTTATTCAATCTTCAAACTTTCTCATCTCCCGCACTCCCAGCTCCGGCCTCTCTCTGGATCTACTCTCAACCGCTGCTTCTCTCTGGCTTCTCTCTCTCCCCCTACTTGTCTCTCCCACCTTGCCCTCTCAGGGACGCCAGCTGTAAAAAACTAAAGATCGCCGAGGGGGCGCGAGCACTCTCGGGCTCTCCAGGCGGCTCTGTCTCACCGCCTGCGTCCAGTGCCCCAGAACCGCTGTGTGTGCCGTCAGTCGAGGGCAGGCGACGGAAGGAAGAAGGAAGAAGGCCAAACTGGTTGCTCGATCCGTTTATTTCATTCTCTCCCTCCGCTTCTCTCCCGCTCTCCTGGGTCTCTCCCCGTGGATCTGGCCCCGTGGATCTGGCCCCCAACCCACTCTCACAGCCTAGTTAAATCTCCACAGCATCAGGGGGTTGGGGCGTACACATAGGTGTGGTCACCATCAATAGGGTAAGGTCCTTTCCCTTAGGGGATGCTTCTCCTAGGACTTAATTCTCTTTCAGCAGGAGGATCCACCCAAGGGCAGAGTCCCATGAATGTGTTTCTCTTCTCCTCAGCCAGCAAACATATAAGAATTCATAATATTAATTATTTTGTATGGACACAATAAGAGATGCATTAAAGCTTATAGAATTGCTCTCCTGGGGCCATCTCAATCTCAGACTACAGTGCTCAGGCCAGATCAGTCTTTCCTATCCCTGACAGGGTCCCAGTCTCATAATTACTATTGGATCATGACAGCATTTGTCTATGATCAAGCTCTTAACTTAGAGTTAAGAATTAGGCACTTTGGCCAGGCCCATCTCGATGCCAGGGTAGCACATAACTCACCGCTTGCCCTGGATCCTTCCTGTCCCACGTCGGGGACCCTACTTTGGGGTGCTAGGAACTGAGGGCAACTGAGGCTTAAGTGGAGAAAGCAGAGGCCCGGGAGGGAATAATATTTGAGGCCAATTAATTCCCAAGTTATAAAAACATAATATTGTCTTCTTGTGTCTATACAAAACAGTCATAGCTTTAAAGTAAATAATTCCAAAGGCACAAGAAGAGGAGAAAGGCAATATTAACTTATATAATATAAATTCAGTATCCTAGGAAGTTCTGACCTTGCAAATTAGCAGAGTCGGATTAAGGGAAAGCCTCGGATTAACTCTTTTGGGGAAGAGAGCATGGAGAAGTGATTATAGCTAAACAAAGGGATGGGAGAGATTCGGGAACACCTTGATGGGTGTGACTGGGGTAAGCCTAAACTCTGGGTAAAACCGGGACAAGCTACTTGTGGCAAGGAGGGAAAGGGCAAAGTAATGTCATCCTACACATGTCCACACGTACAAACAGACACACACATGTGTGCACACAACATACATATGTACACAAGTGCACAAATGCAAACACATATAGGCATGTGTGCACACACACACAGCCACATGTTCACACACGTGCAAGCGCGCGCACATGTGTGTGGACACGGTTGGTCTCTCCTGCCCTTGCCCAGCCGGCCTGTGGGCAGCTGCCAGTGGAGCGGTGCCCGGGCCGTGCCGAGCGGGGTAGGCCGTGGCGTGAGGCGCCCGCTCTCGCCGCCCTGCTATTGGCTTTAAATCGATTTTCCAGACAATGATTTGCTTACTTACTTCTGATTTGTGATTCTCTCTGCGGCGAGCTCAGAGCCAGCCAGCATGAATCCCTCAGCCCGCGGGGCCCCTCTGGGGGCGGCCCACGGGCAGGGCCCTCCTCTGACCCCTCAGATCCCTGAGGCCGCAGCGGAACAGACTGCGTGTCCGTCAGTCTGGGCGTCCTGCGGTGCTTCCCGTGGTGGCGCCTGGCCAGGCGGCGTCTCTGCCACACTCTGAGGTGTGGGGGCCGTGGCTGGCAGACGGGCCAGGGCTGCTGGTCAGCGGTGGACAGGCCGCCTAGGGGGCGTGGGCGGACACCCTCTGGCCCCACGGCACGCTTAGGGGAGACCCAGCCTTCCCGCCCGTTGGTGTGCCGCCTCCACCCTGCCCTCCCCCACCCCTGCACAGGGCAGTTGCGCGGGCGCTGGCCGGGCAGGAGAGACTGGGACCCGGTCGTCAGTGACGTTGTGACTGTGTGTCTCACAGTGACCTAGCGATGGGGATAAGACAGCAGACCACAAACTGACTTTTAAAAAGAAAGAAAAGAAAGGAGGGCAGTGGTGGCTGTGTCCGGGGGCTTGGGTGAGGGGCTGGGGGGGAAACTGGGGCTCATGATCATACCGATATGATTGAGGGAGCAGAGGCCCGGGGGGAGGGGGGAGGAGGGGGGAGGGATGAATGGAAGGATTAAGGAAAAGGGAGGAAGGGGAGGGAGGAAAGGGGGGGGGAGGACCAAACAGAGGAGAGGGAGGAGGGAGGGAGGGAAAGGGAGGAGGGGAGGGTAGGAGGGAGGAGGGAGGGAGGAGGGGAGGAAGGAGGGAGGAGAGGGGGGAGAGAGGAGGGGAGGAGGGAGGGGGGAGGGGAGGGGAGGGGGAAGGAGGAGAGGGGGGAGAGAGGAGGAAGGGAGGGAGGGAAGAGGAGAGGGAAGGGAGGAGGAGATGGGAGGAGGGGAGGGGAGGAGGGAGGGAGGGGAGGGAGAGAGGAGGGGAGGGGAAGAGGGAGGGAGGAGAGGAGGAAAGGGGGAAGAGGGGAGGAGGGAGAGAGGGGAGGGGAGGAGGGAGGGAGGTGGGAGGGGAGGAGGGAGGGAGGGAGGGAAGAGGAGAGGGAAAGGGAGGAGGAGATGGGAGGAGGGGAGGGGAGGGGGGAGGGAGGGGAGGGAGGGAGGAGGGGAGGGGAGGAGGGAGGGAGGAGAGGAGGGGAGGGGGGAAGAGGGGAGGGAGAGAGGAGGGGAGGGGAGGAGGGAGGGAGGAGAGGAGGGGGAAAGAGGGAAGAGGGAGGGAGGGGAGGAGGGAGGGAGGAGAGGGGGGAGGAGAGGGGGGAGGAGGGAGGGAGGGGAGGGAGAGAGGAGGGGAGGGGAGGAGGGAGGGAGGAGAGGAGGGGAGGGGAGGAGGGAGGGAGGAGAGGAGGGGAGGAGGAAGAGGGGAGGAGAAAGGGAGGGGAGGAGGGAGGGAGGAGGGAGGGAGGGGAGGAGGGAGGGGGGAGCGGAGGAGGGAGGGGAGGAGGGGAGGGAGGAGGGAGGGAGGAGTTCCCTGGGCCGCCCCAGTCTCTGGCTCCTCTTCTGGCACACGCTCAGGCCTCCTCTTCCTCGTTCTGCCGCCGCAGACCCCCCAACACCAGGGCCAGCAAGTCCCCGAGCCCGGACCCGGCCTCTCTCTGCCCACCCGCTCAGCTGTGCCGCAGGGCTGGGGACCCGCCCGCTCGACTCCTGAGACTTCACCCGAGACGCTGGAGTGTCGGGCGGATCTTGCTCTCCCGGAGTCGCTGACTTGCCGGAGCAGCTTAATCCCCGTTAATGCCGCCTAAATCAAACAATGCTCTTAAGCCGTCTCCATGCTTCGTTCCATTACAGCCGCACTAACAGTTCCAAAGGCTCGGCGTGCGGGGAAGGTCCTGTTTGTCCCTGTCTCTCTCAGGACTGCTCCTGAGCGTGGGGAAGGTCCTGTTTGTCCGTGTCTCTCTCAGGACTTGCTCCTGAGCGCGGGGAAGGTCCTGTTTGTCCGTGTCTCTCAGGACTGCTCCTGAGCGCGGGGAAGGTCCTGTTTGTCCGTGTCTCTCTCAGGACTTGCTCCTCCTGTGGTGTGGGGAAGGTCCTGTTTGTCCGTGTCTCTCTCAGGACTTGCTCCTGAGCACGGGGAAGGTCCTGTTTGTCCCTGTCTCTCAGGACTTGCTCCTGAGCGCGGGGAAGGTCCTGTTTGTCCGTGTCTCTCTCAGGACTGCTCCTGAGCGTGGGGAAGGTCCTGTTTGTCCGTGTCTCTCAGGACTGCTCCTGAGCGCGGGGAAGGTCCTGTTTTGTCCGTGTCTCTCTCAGGACTTGCTCCTGAGCGCGGGGAAGGTCCTGTTTGTCCTGTCTCTCAGGACTTGCTCCTGAGCGCGGGGAAGGTCCTGTTTGTCCGTGTCTCTCTCAGGACTGCTCCTGAGCGTGGGGAAGGTCCTATTTGTCCGTGTCTCTCAGGACTGCTCCTGAGCGCGGGGAAGGTCCTGTTTTGTCCGTGTCTCTCTCTCAGGACTTGCTCCTGAGCGTGGGGAAGGTCCTGTTTGTCCGTGTCTCTCAGGACTGCTCCTGAGCGCGGGGAAGGTCCTGTTTGTCCGTGTCTCTCTCAGGACTTGCTCCTGAGCGCGGGGAAGGTCCTGTTTGTCCGTGTCTCTCAGGACTGCTCCTGAGCGTGGGGAAGGTCCTGTTTGTCCGTGTCTCTCTCAGGACTTGCTCCTCCTGAGCGTGGGGAAGGTCCTGTTTGTCCCTGTCTCTCAGGACTGCTCCTGTGTGTGGGGAAGGTCCTGTTTGTCCGTGTCTCTCTCAGAACTGCTCCTGTGTGCGGGGAAGGTCCTGTTTGTCCGTGTCTCTCTCAGGACTTGCTCCTCCTGAGCGTGGGGAAGGTCCTGTTTGTCCGTGTCTCTCTCAGGACTTGCTCCTGAGCGCGGGGAAGGTCCTGTTTGTCCGTGTCTCTCTCAGGACTGCTCCTGTGCGCAGAGGCTGAGGCAGGTCTGAAGCTGAGTGGCCCCTTTGTCACCACAAGCACAGGAACCCCAGACCCGTCCCGCCCCGACCCTGCAAGACTCGCTCGATACCTCTCTGGAGCAACGCTCCGACCACCCCTCGCACTCAGCCTCCTGGCACCCCGAGGGAGAGGTGGACACCGGGGGCTGCGAGGACGCACGCGCCCGCCTCCAGCCCCACACAGCAGTCGGGGGGAGGAGCAGCCCCGGGGCTCGGCGAGCCTGTGCCCAGGACGAGTGGACACAGGGACCATGTGCCACTGGCCTGAGAGGGGCCAAGGGCATCCCAGACTCTGGGCTGCCACAGGAAGCCCCGAGCAATGACATCGCCCTGGGAGCAGCTCAGGGGCACAGCTGGGCCCTGCCAGGGCAGCCTCCTCCCTCAGACTCTCCCTCCACTGTGCAGGGCAGCCTCCTCTCTCAGACTCTCACCTCCACTGTGCAGGGCAGCGCCTCCTCTCTCAGACTCTCACCTCCACTGTGCAGGGCAGCCTCCTATCTCAGATTGTCACCTCCAGTGAGCAGGGCAGCCTCCTCCCCTCAGCCTCTCACCTCCACTGTGCAGGGCAGCCTCCTCCCTCAGACATCTCACCTCCACTGTGCAGGGCAGCCTCCTTCCTCAGATTCTCACCTCCACTGTGCAGGGCAGCCTCCTCTCAGACTCTCACCTCCAGTGAGCAGGACAGCCTCCTCCCTCAGTCTCTTACCTTTACCATGCAGGGAAGCCTCCTCCCTCAGCCTCTCACCTCCACTGTGCAGGGCAGCCTCCTCCCTCAGACTCTCACCTCTGCATGAGACACTAGTGTGTCTCTCAGTTTGGAAAGTCACAGTGGACAAGGCAGGGCCAGCAGGAGAAGGGCGGCAAAGGGAAGGGTGGGGGGATGGGGAAGGAAAGGAGGGGGCCTCCTTCCCAGGCATGTGACGGTGGTGGCCAGCTGGGGGGTCAGGGGCTTGGCCACCCGCCCGCCTCATCCCTGGTGGGTGGAAGGTGACGCGCAGGTGGAGAAGGGAGACAGGGAGTGGGGATGAGGGCAGACCCGGGGGTGCCGCCCTCAGCCCAGACGCCCCTCAGGGACAGGAGCCCCGGAAGCCGCCCATGGCCCCATGGTGAGTGAGGCTGCAAGCCCCAACTCTGGGGGCGCCACTATGGTCACAGTCCGCCATGTCTGGTCGAGGTGACACCTCGAGGGGGCCTTGGTTTGCGTCTCTCTCCCCACAGGCCCCGTGGGCCTGCTGCCTCGCGTCTGTCTTCCCTGGGCAAGTGTCCGTTCGTCTCTTCTCCCCACTTTCCCACGAAGCCATTGGGTTTCCGTTGTTGCATTCTGTGAGTGTTTTATAGATCTGGGCACTAGTCCTTTGTCTGGTGTGTCACGTGCGAACAGACTCCCGCTCAGCAGACGGAATCTCTCACTTTGTCTTGAATTCCTATCGCCACGCGAAGACTTTTTAGTTGCATGTAGTCTCGTGTGTTTACTCTTCTTCCTGTTGCCATTGTCTCTGGACTAAACCGTTAACGATCCCGTCATGGCTTACTTACTGGTCACTCTTCCTGTGTCTACCTCAGGTGTACAGACCTCGGTGTGACCTCGAGGTGTTTAACCCGCCCTGTGTTGATGTTTGTGGGTGCTGTGAGAAGCAGCTCCAGCTCTCCCTGCTGCTGTGAGACAATCCCGTTTCCCCATACCGTTTGTTGAGGAGACTTTCGTGGATTAACTGTCTACACATCTGTGGGTTTGCCACGGAACGCCAGATTCTGTCGCACAGGGCTGCGAGTCTACGCTTATTCCAGCGCCGCAGTTTTGATTCCAACAGCTTTGTAGTACAAACGTCTGGAAACATAATATATCCCATCTTCTTTATTCCTAGATTGGCTTTGGCTATTTGGGGTGGGGTGGGAGTCTGTTATGGTTTCATATAAATTTTAGTAAAGTTTGGTCCAAGTCTTTGAAGAACGTCTTCGGAATTTTAATGGGGATTGGCATGAATCTTTGTAATGTTTTGGGTAGGATAATAATTTTGACAATGTTAATTCTTCCAATCCACAAGTATGGAATATTTTCCCATTTTATTCTTCCTTTTTCTATTTCCCTCAAAGGCCTTGCACTTCTCTCTGTATACGCCTTTCTGCTCCCTTTGTTAATTTGGATTCTAGGTATTCGATGTCTAGGGGCACTCTTCTGAGATGGGCTGCCTTTTTATTTTCTTTCTGGTTCATTGTTTGCTTACAAAAATGCCAGAGTTTTGGGTGTTAGCTTTGTAAACGTCTACGTTTCTGCTGATTGCTTCTAGGACCTTTTGGTAGATTCGTTGGAGTTTTTTATATGTACTGTCTACAAATAGCAATACTTTAACTTTCTTTACAGTTTAGTTACCCATGGTATAAAAATTCTTTGGCATACTTTAATTTTATTTTTTTAATTGAATCACCATGAGATACACAGTTACAAAGCTGTTCACGGGTGGGTTTCAGGCATACAGTGCTCCAACAGCCGTCCCTCCACCAGTGCACACTTCCCACCACCAATGTCCCCAGCTTCCCTCCTGCCACCCCCACCCGAGCCTGCCTCTCTGGCAGGGCCCGTCTCTCTCCCTCTCCCTCCCTCTCCCTCAATTCCTTTGGGCATTATGCTGTGCAACACACATACTGAAAGGTCATCAATTTGTCCCTTTACCTACTCTCATGCTCGGTTCCTGTCCAGAGTGATGTTTCCACTATCACTGCCATTGTCATACCGGTCCCTTCTCTACCCAATGGGCCACACAACCCCTCCCCCCCCCCCCCCCCCCCCCGTGGACGCTTGAGACTGTGGGTCAGTCCTCCTGGCCTTGTTTCTACTGTCCGTGGGTCTTAGTCTCATACCATGCCTTTTTGTATCCCACAAGTGAGTGCAGTCACCCTATGTCCCTTTTCTTCTGACTCATTTCACTCCGCATGATACTCTCTGTGTCCGTCTACCAAGAAGCAAGTTTCATGACTTCATTTTCCCTGGTGGCTGCATAGTATTCCACTGTGTGGATGCACCTTAGTTTCTTTATCCTTGGCACTTGGAGTGTTTCCACTGTGAATAGTGCTGCAATGAGCACAGAGGCTTTCATGCAAGATCCATCACCAATTCATGATATAAACTCTCAACAAAATGGAAGTTGAAGGAACTTTCCTCAATATAGTCAAAGCCATCTACCACAAGCCCACAACAAGCATTGTTCTCAGTGGAGAAACCTAAAACCTTCCCGCTAAGATCAGGGACAAGACAATGATGCCTACTCTCGCCACTTCTATTCAATATAGTACTGGGAGTATTTGCCGTAGCTGTTAGGCAAGAAAAAGATATCAAGGGCATGCAGATAGGAAAGGAAGAAGCCGAGCTATCACTATTTGTAGATGACATGATACCATATTTTGAAAAAAAATAGACTCTACAAAAACATTAAATACAATAGGTTTGTAAAGTGGCAGGTTACAAAATCAATATCCAAAAGGCCATGGCTTTCCTTTATACAGATAATGAAAGAAGAGGGAGAGATATTAAAGGAAGAACAATCCCGTTCACTATTGGGCCTCAGAAAATCAAGTACCTTGGAACCAGCTTACCTGAAGGACCTACTCAAGAAAACTACAAAACACCACTTCAAAAAATAGAAGAGAACATGAGAAATGGGGACCATCCCTGCAGTGGACCTGGAGGGTTAATGTCAAAATGGCAATACTCCCCAAAGCGTTTTGCAGATTTGATGCAGCCCCTTTAAGGATACCCATGGCATTTTCCAAAGAAATAGATGAAGCACATAGAAATTCATATGGAACAAAAAATCCCCACGAATAACTAAAGCAATTCCTGGGAAAAAGAAGATGGGAGGCATCACCTTCCCCAACTTCAAACTGTACTCCAAAGTGTTATTAATTAAAACAGCATGTTGGAATAAAGATAGACTTGTAGGTCTGTGGATAGACTTGAATATCCTGATACAGACCCTCAAATACATGATCAATAAATCTTTGATAAAGGAGCAAGAAATATGAAGTGGAGCAAGGAAAGCATTTTCAAGAGCGATGCTAGGAAAACCGGGTCCAAAATGAACTCAAACCTTTTTTCTAACGCCAAGAACAAAAGTCAATCAAAATGGATTAAAGACCTAAATATCAGATCTGAATCCATAAGATACATGAAAGGAAAATGAGGCAGAACTTTCCATGACATTGATGCTAAAGGATGAAACTGACAGAGCAAGTGGAGCAAGATGAACAAATGGGACTATGTTGAACTAAAAGGTTCTGGGCCTCAAAAGAAACAGCGGCCAAGACACAAAGCCAGCCCACAGGGTGGGGAGTTATTTACCCAACGCCCATCAGATAAGGGGCTAATATCAACTGTATATAAGGCCCCGGAGGGACTTCCTAAGTCCCTGCGCTGAGGGTGCTCAGGAGAGGGCTTGGGTGCCCCTCAGAGCTGGACCCGTGCCCGAGTGATGCTCTGTCTGCGGGCGCCGGGGGACATGTGGCTTGGCATGGCCTTCAGGCTGCTCCCGAGTGTCCCCAGTCCTCCTCCTGCTCTGTGACCAGTTCCTGCAGTGGACCAGGCTCACGGGTGGACGGGTCTGGCCTGAGCTCACGTCCATGCCGACAACTCACGGGTCCTTGGGAGGGAGGGAGGCCTGTTCCTCTCTGAGAACACGCTCCTTTCCATGCATGTCCCTAACACACATGCACACGTGCACACGTGCACACACATATGCACACACATGCACACAGACACACACACATAAGCACACATGCACACAGACAGATACATGTGCACACACATGCATACACACATGCACATACACACATGCACACACAGACACATATGTGCACATGCAGAGACATAGATACACACATGCACACACACAGACACACATGTGCACACACAGAGAAACACGTGCACACACACTCCAGGTGAGGAGCAGAAGTGCCTGGGGGATACATGCACCCCTGAGGGCAGGGGTCAGTGGGAAGGTTCTACCCCTGGAAGGGGCCGGCTGGCCACGTCACAGACACCAGCCCGGCCTCCTGTCCACACAGCGTGCCTGGACACAGCTCTGCAGAGCAGCTGCTCCAGCTCTGTCAGGTGGGAGAAGCCCCAGGGCTGTGGTGTAGACGCGTCTCTGGGCCGGGAGAGTGGTGCGGTCGGGCGCTCGCCTTGCCCGCGGCCAGCCACACCCAGCCCAGCTCCCGCCCCCCGCCACACCCCTGCAGGCCCAGCCTAGCTCCCGCCCCCGCCACACCCCTGCAGGCCCAGCCCAGCTCCCAGCCCCCCCCGCCACACCCCTGCAGGCCCAGCCCAGCTCCCAGCCCCCCCGCCACACCCCTGCAGGCCCAGCCCAGCTCCCACCCCCGCCACACCCCTGCAGGCCCAGCCTAGCTCCCAGCCCCATGCCACACCCCTGCAGGCCCAGCCTAGCTCCCAGCCCCCTGCCACACCCCTGCAGCCCAGCCTAGCTCTCGCCCCTCCCACCACACCACTGCAGGCCCAGCCTAGCTCTCGCCCCCCACCACACCCCTGCAGGCCCAGCCCAGCTCCCACCCCCCCGCCACACCCCTGCAGGCCCAGCCCAGCTCCCAGCCCCCCGCCACACCCCTGCAGGCCCAACCTAGCTCTCGCCCCCCCCACCACACCCCTGCAGGCCCAGCCTAGCTCTCGCCCTCCCACCACACCCCTGCAGGCCCGGGGCTGTGGTGTAGACGCGTCTCTGGGCCGGGAGAGTGGTGTTCCTCTGAGAGCCCCTCCTGGCCCATGTCTGTGGCCCAGAAAGGCGGGGTCTGCACCTGCTAGGGGCGGGGACCAGGACAGGTGCGGCCACTCCCCACCCTCAGCCCCACTGGCGGCAGGTCTGCGTGGGCACCCGCGTGCCAGGCTGTCTCCTGGCCGCCCTGGCTCTTCTGGTCCCTGCAGGCCAGGGCAGGGCATGGTGAGGTGGGGACACGGGACACTGCTCCACGCTGCTCTGACTCAGAGTCTCGGTGCAGGGTGACCTCAGACTCTCAGAGCCCCCCTGGGGGTCTGGCGGGGAGGCCCGAGGGAGGGGGCATGGGGCACTGGAGAGATCGTGCAGTGGGGAAGGCACTTGTTCCACACCCCATGGCCTCAGCCCCTGTGGGAGTGAGCCCTGAGCACTGCTGGGCACGGCCCAAAAGAGGGAAGGAAGGAAGGAAGGAAGGAAGGAAGGAAGGAAGGAAGGAAGGAAGGAAGGAAGGAAGGAAAGAAGGGAGGAAGGAGGGAGGAAGGGAGGAAGGAGAGAAGAAGGAGAGAGGAAGGAGAGAGGGAAAGAAGGATGCAGGCAGGCTGGTGCCCGCCCCTCCCTACCCCTGGCTTTAGAGCGGTGGTGCCCACAGAGCAGGAGAGAGACCCCCATGGTCTCAGCCGGCCGGCCGGCCGCGCCTGCTCAGGTCCCGGCTACCGGGCCAGGGTGGTGTGGACTCCGGCCGACTTGGCGGCTCTGAGCCGGGCAGCCCACTGCGTGTGCGTGCGGCGGGGGGAGCAGGAAGCTGCCGGCTGAATGCGGCTTGACCACGGCATCTGCAGCAGCTGATTAAAGCTAATAAAAGTAAAGCGACATCCCTGGTCCTTCCCATCAGATTTATCACTCTGAGCAACAGGGTGACAAAATGATCAGCCGCTAATCAGGCCCCGGCTCCGAGCACTGAGTGACACTGGCCGTGGGTTTCATTTCCGCCTCCCGCCCGGCCCTGCCCCCCTGTGCTGGGAATTAATATCGTCACGTCCAGTCTCCCTGAATGGCCGGGTCGTCCCCGCCCAGAGCAATATCGGGGCCAAGTCCATCTCCTGCCACTGCTGCCCGTGCCCCGGCCCCCCCCTCTCCTCTTTGTTCCTCCTTGGAGCATGTGCTCCGGGCCCCATCCCTGGAGCCCCCCCTCCCCCCACTGGGGCACAGGCTTCGGGGAGAGCTCCTGCCCAGCTGCTCCTCTCCCGAGACAAAGCTGGGTGAGGCGCCCCCGCCCCCGCACTGGGGTGAGCTCGCTCGCAGAGACCCAGAGACAGTGCGGGCCGGGGGCAGAGACGGGGCAGAGACGGGGCAGAGACCGGGCTGAGTCGGGCTGAGACGGGCCAGATGGGGCTGAGACGGGCTGAGTCGGGCAGAGATGGGCTGAGGCGGGTCTCTGTGGGCCTCGGGTTCTGACACGGCATCACTCCCAGCTGGGGGAGAATCAGCCTCAGACCAAGTCTCCTGACAGGAAGCTCCACTCAGCCCCTCAGGGCCAAGAGCACCACGGGAAGACAAGCGTTCACACTGCCCTGTGGGGTGCAGCCGGCCCCGGACAGACCCCCCCATGGCAGCCCACGGCAGCCCACGGGTAACTGCTGTTTCTCCTCGGAGTTGATCCTTTCCGATGAATCACGGAACAGTCGCACAACGGAGTGTGGACCGCATCTGATGTGTTTCACCAGACTGGCGTGTGCAGGGGCGTGTGAAGGGAGACGCCCGGCCTTAGTCCTGCGTGTGTAGGAGCTGTGTGGGGAGCTGTGAGCACAGCCTGGACTCGGGGTCTCCCCGCAGTGCTCCGGGTGCGGGTCTCCCAGTCCTCGGCCTCCCGGTGCTCAGTGCCTGGCTCTGTGCCACAGCACCGCCCGCCCCCAGGACCCAGGCCGTCGGCATTTCCAGCTGCGCCCAGCGGTGTCACGTGCCAGGCCACGCCGGGGATGGAACCAGGGCCTGGGTGCTGGGCTCCCACGCCTGACCCCTGAACTCTGGCCCAGACACGTGACCAGAGCCTTAGGCTCTCGGTATTCCGAATAGGGCTGGGCAGGGTGGGTGGGGCCGGACGGGCGAGTCCGTGCAGGGCGGAAGGCGGCCCTGGCTGGGGGTCCTGGTCCTGCCGGAGGGGAAGCAGCGCGCTGAAGCCTGCGGCAACAGAGCAATGGGGAAGGAGTCCGGCCGGCTGGAGCCCGGGGCAGAGCTTGGGGCAGGTGTCCTGGTCTGTGGGACAGTGGCCCAGCCAGCAGGGGCAGCGGCTGCCCTCAGCGCTCCTGTGACCGGGCAGCAGGGTGAGGCTGCCTGGGTGAGACCGTGGGGGCGAGCTTCAGGCAGGCAGAGTCCAGAACATTCCAGACCTAGGACACTCAGAATGCAGGACCCCCAGAACCAAGTGTCCAGAATCTAGAATACTCAGGACCCGGGACACTCAGAATCCAAAACACTCAAAATCCAGAACATTCCCAATCCAGAACACCCAGAAGCCAGAACACCCAGAATCCAGAATATTCTCAATCCAGGACACTCAGAGCCCAGAACGTTCCCAATCTAGAATGTTCCCAATCCAGAACACTCAGAATCCAGAACACCCCCAATCCAGAACACACAGAATCTAGAACACTCAGAATCTAGAACACTCGGAATCTAGAACACTCAGAATCTAGAACATCCGCGGCCTTAGGACCCATTTGCTCGGGGCTCTTCTGTGTGAGCCACACGGGTGCTGACATGAGCTTGTCTGGATGGCAGCGTGACGTCACACTAGCTGGCTGCCAGGAGCTGCCGCAGATCAGTCTGGAACGTTCTGCTCCGTGTCCCCTCTGGTTCCCGAGCGCCATCCCACAGGCCAGGTGGGCAAGAGCTTCCGTACGCCTCCGAGACACCAGGTTCAGGCGTGCGCCTGCCCTCTGCTCCTGCCCGGGACACGCGGGGAGCCCAGAGACACCACGGGCTGGGAGACAGGAACACGCGTGGGCACCCGGGCCGGGCTGAGGTGGAGAGTTGCCCTGGTACAGCGGGGTGCGGGGGGGGGGGGCCCAGACATGCTCTGAGGGGCGGCGGCCACCGTCTGCAGGCAGAGGCAGAGCCCTGGGGCCCTGGGACACGGCGACAGAGGGGCAGCCCAGGCAGGGCAGAGGCGCTGGGTCTGAGAGGGTGTGTGAGGTGAGCGAGCGGGCGGGAGGGCGGGGAGGGCAGGGTGGGGGGATCTAGGGGAGGAAGGGGAGGGTGCAGTGACTGCAGTGAATGGGAAGGTGAGGGAGAGGAGGGCAGGGAGGAGGGGGAGGAAGGGGGAGGGCAGAGGGAGGAGAGCGAGGTGAGGAAGGAGAGGAACAAGGAGGTGAGTGAGGTGGGGGAAGAGGGGAGGGGGGGAGGGGAGGGGCGAGGGAGCTCACTGAGGTGAGTGGAAGCCCCGGGAGAGCCTTGTCCCAGGGCAGGGCCCTGTCCACGTGTGCGGGAGCTGAGAGGGGGACGCAGGGTCGGCGGCCCCGGCCCGGGCAGGGCTGCAGGATGGGCAGCGCAGTGACCGGCGGCAGGCTGGGGCGTTCCCCGGGTCCTGGAGCAGGTGAAGTCGCGAGTGTCGCGGTGGGACGGCAAGCGGTCACGCCCAGCAGCTCCCCTCCCCCGCACCCCTGCCCCCTCCCTGCAGCTCAGCCCCTGCCCAAGGTGGGCTCTGCCCCGCACCTGCAGTTCCCAGGGCCCCGCTGCGCCCGCTGGGTCTCGGGGTCTCCGGGGGCGTGAGGGCGGGCAGGGCTGGGGCCGGGCAAGAGCCGAACCGCAGAAGCGCGGAGTTTGCTGAGTGCTCCGGGTCAGCCCAGGTGGACGGGCCTGCGGGGAGAGCGGGGCAGCCGCCCCTTTTCACGTCAGGTTGGCCCTGTGGAGGGGCCAGTGGGAGCAGGGCCACACACGGGACATGTCTTTGCGGGGGCACACGTGCAGAGGGACCCACACGCACGCAGAGTCCCGCACCCCTGCACGTGGAGTCACACACCCAACCCAGGCGCAGGTGCACGGCATCATGCAGCAACATATGTGCACAGAGATCACGCATGGACGTGAGGCCACCATGCACCTGGCCATTAGGGCACACGTGAACATATATCACACATGGACACACATGACCACGAGGGCACATGTACACATGTATCACACATAGACACACTTGGACATGCACACAGTCACACGTGAGGTTCCTTGCACACACATGTGCACGCACACACGTGCTTTCTGGTTGCAGTGACACGGAAGAGGACCTCAGGTGTGCCAGACTGGGGCTTCAGGGGAGGGGAGCTCAGACTGCTGAGTGCGCCTAGGGAAAGCAGTGTAAGAAGCAATGCGGGGGGCAGAGAGGGCGGGCAGGAGCGGCCCTGCACGCAGCTGACCCGGGCATAGCCCTACGCCATCCGTGGTTCCCTGGGTACGACCACGAGTGTTCCCCGAGCACAGAGCCAGGAGCAAGCTCTGAGCACTGCTGGGTGTGGCTCCAAGCAACAACAGCAACAACACACACACATGCACATGCACATATGTACACACACGCACACACACGTGCACGCACACACACGCACACGCACACAAACACACGCATGCACACACACGCACGCACACACACATGCACACACGCACGCACACACACACACAAGCAAGCCAGCCTGGCCAGAGGAGAGCTGAGCCATGAGGCGGTGCTCACATGGGGCCGCCCGGCTGTGCCCGGCAGTGCATGTCTCTCCGGTGCTGCTGGCATGGCCTGCACAGAGCTGGGGGTGCCCAGGCCCCTCCCCGCAGAGAGGGGCCCGGGATGGGTGTCCCAGAGCTGGGTGGGGCCTGGTCTGCGTGTGCCAGCTTGGGAGACGCCGCCCGAGAGGGGCAGCTCAGCCCGGCCGCCGTGATCCTCTCTCAGAAGTAATAACGTCCTGCGGGTGGGCAGAGGGGCCGCCCGCCCGGCTGCGGGAGCTTCCGTAATTGCACCTTGTTTTAGATTCATATGTATTCATTTCATAAAAACAGTCTATACTTTATCCTGATAAATTTATCAATAGGAGGAAGATACCGCGCAGAGATATAAAAAATTACCTGCCAAAATAATGATTTATGCCGGTTTGAGGCTTCTCTTCTATTATTCATGCACAGGCGGCTTTTTTTTTTTTATTTTGACATTTACTTCACATTATAAAAACGTGTTTCTTTGGGCCTGTGTTGCCGTGACTCACAGCTGGGGAGGGCACCGCCGCGTGGCACAGCTGCGTGGCACAGCCATGTGGCACAGCCGCCTAGCACAGTGTACGGCACAGCCATATAACACAGCCGCACGGTACAGCCTCAGTGCCCAGCCTGGCCAGGTGCCGTGAGTGGGAGCTGAGGGCCTGACTAAAGGCCAGCTGGGGAGGGTGAGTCTCCGAGGGGGGCGGGCACCCACTGCCCTCACCGGCTGGGTGGGGGGCCGGGTGGGCAGCAGTGGCCCCAGTGCTGGATGGTGCTGGTGCACTGGCTGGGGTCAGGGCGGCAGGACAGGCTGCCCCGGACGCTCCCAAAGCGTAGCGGGTGGGATGGCACAGCTCCCAGGGGCAGCCTTCCAGCCCGGCCCCCCAGACGGGCCCCACGGGGCAAGGGGTCCTCGTGCCATTGTGCCCTGGGCCCGGCGGCCTGTTGTTTCTGCGTGTGTCTATGTCTCGACACCCTGCGAGCTGCTTCAGCCCTGCCCAGCCTGGCTGGGGGCGCATCCCGCACTCGGCAGCCCAGCGCGGCCAGGCCAGCGTGTGCCACATGGTGCTTCCTGCCCCGGGAGGGCGCTGGCGCCCGCCACCTGCAGAGGGGGCCTGGCCCTGGGCGGCTGCTCTAGGCTAGTCCTGCTCTGGTCTGGCCTGCTATGGTCTGGCCTGGTCTGGTCTGGTCTGGCCTGGTCTAGTCTGGTCTGGTCTGGCCTGGTCTGGTCTGGCCTGGTCTGGCCTGGTCTGGTCTGGTCTGGTCTGGCCTGGCCTGGTCTGGTCTGGTCTGGCCTGGTCTGGTCTGATCTGGCCTGGTCTGGCCTGGTCTGATCTGGTCTGGTCTGATCTGGCCTGGTCTGGTCTGGTCTGGTCTGGTCTGATCTGGCCTGGTCTGGTCTGGTCTGGTCTGTTCTGGCCTGGTCTGGCCTGGTCTGGCCTGGCCTGGCCTGGTCTGGTCTGGTCTGGTCTGGCCTGGTCTGGCCTGGTCTGGTCTGGTCTGGTCTGGCCTGGTCTGGCCTGGTCTGGTCTGGCCTGCTCTGCTCTGGCCTGGCCTGGCCTGGTCTGGTCTGGTCTGGTCTGGTCTGGTCTGGTCTGGTCTGGCCTGGTCTGGCCTGGTCTGATCTGGTCTGGTCTGATCTGGCCTGGTCTGGTCTGGTCTGGTCTGGTCTGATCTGGCCTGGTCTGGTCTGGTCTGGTCTGGTCTGTTCTGGCCTGGTCTGGTCTGGTCTGGTCTGGTCTGATCTGGCCTGGTCTGGCCTGGTCTGGTCTGGCCTGGTTCGGCCCGGTTTGATTGGGCTTAGTCTGGCCTATTCTGGCCTGTTCTGTTCTGATCTGGTCTGGTCTTATCTGGTCTAGTCTGGTTTGGCCTGGTTTGGTTTGGTCTGAGCTAGTCTGATCTAGTCTGGTCTGGTCCATCCAGTCTGGTCTGATCTGGTTTGACCCAGACGGGTCTGTTCCAGCCTGGCCTTGTGCTGTACGTCTGATGCAGTTACCTGGCCTCTATCCAGGGAGGCCCCAGTGATGGTCACTGAAGGCCCCGTGGGGCAGTTCGAGGGTGCTGACCACCTTCTCTGATGGTCACCCCCCTTGGTGCAAGGCCGCAGGCGAGAGAACGCAGCCAGCGGTCCCTGTGCTTTCTCACCGCACCCTGTCCCGGATCCCTGCTGAGTGGCCGTCGTGCCGTGGGGCTCGTCTGGGTCAGGACCTCCGGCTTCTGTTCTGGTTTCTGATCAGAGAGGCAGGGGCAGGACAGCCTAAGAGTGACCAGCTCCAGAGAGCTCCCGTGAGTCCTATGGGGCCCACTTATCTTGCAGTGGGCAGTGTGCGTGCACGTGCATGGGCAGGCATGTGTGTGCGTGTGTGCATGTGTGTGCATGTGCGTGTATGCGTACAGGTGTGTGCATGTGTGTGATGTGTGTGTGCATGTGCATGTATGTGCAGGCATATGTGTGCATGTGTGTGCAGGCATGTGTGAGTGTGTGTTTATGCATGTATGTGTGTGTGCACGTGTATGCACAAACGTGTGTGAGTGTGTGCATGTGTGTGTGCATGCATGCTCAGGCGTGTGTGAGTGTGTTCGTGCGTGTGTGTGTGTGTGATACAACACAGAACCCGAGGCACGGGAGCCTGCCAGTGGACCTGTCCCTGTTGTCGTGTCTGCATCATGGGCCCCACGCACTGGCAGTGGCGGCAGAGGCTGAGGAGAGCTGAGGTCCGGGGTCCCCGGCTTTCCTTGTGGTGGTCACTCACCCTGCACTGAGGGGCAGGGCCCGGCCGTGGAGCATGCCAGGGTGTGCGGGAGGCGAGGGACAGTGGCCCTGGGATCAGGCACCGGCCCCTGGGCCCTCACACCCTCTCGCACTTCGGCACCACGTGGAGTCCGCCGACCCTTCCTGCTCCGGGCCCGGCCCCCTTGCTCTCCCTCCTGGGCCCCACGCCCTGCGACTGCCCCCTCAATCTCCGGCCACGCCCCCTTGGAGTACCCGGGCCCCCTGTGGCCCCCGGTGAGCACCCAGGTGGGCGCTGCCCCCCTGGTGCTGCCCCTGCTCCTGTGCCCGGGTCGGGGTCTCAGGCCCCTCGGGGTGCAGGAGCTGTGGGCACGGGAGTCAGGGTCCAACCAGACCTGGGGGGGCCTGGGGCGGCCCCTCCCAACGTGAGCCCAGAAAATGTCAGGGAGCACCTGTGGGCCCTCCCCGGGACCCTCCACCCCTCCCCCTCCCACCCCACACCTGCCTTGTTCAAATAAAATAAACCCTTTAGCCCTTTCCTAATCATTGATATATTCATTGTGTCAGACGAGCGTGGCGGTGAATATTCTCCACGTGCTCCCCAAGAAGAGCAAGGGGAGGCTGTGGCCTCGGACAGCGTGGCTCAGGCTTCACCCCCACCCTCAGCTCCAGAGTGGGGCGGTGAGCAGGCTCTGCTCTGAGTTCCCCACTGCTGATGAGCTGGGTGGACGGGGGGTGGGTGGTGGGCGGGTGGCGGGTGGGTGGTGGAGGGATAACGGGAGCACTGAGGAGTGGTGGTGACTAATCACTCAGTGGAGGGAGGGAGGTAGAAGGCAGAAGAGTTAGTGGGTCACGTGTGGAAGGAATGGATGAGTGGGTGAGTGGGCAAGGATGAATGGATGGGTGGGTGATAGGTGGGTGGGCAGAGGAGTAATGATCATGGATGAATGGTGGGTGGGTGGGATGGTCATGGGATGAGTCAATAGATACCGGATGTGTGGTGGGTGAGTGGACGGTGATATCTGAGGAGGGACAAACGGGTGGATGTGTAATGGACGGTGGACAGGTGATGGGTGGATAGTGGATGATGGACAATGGATAAGTATATAGTGGGTGAATGAATGATGGACAATGAAAAGATGGGTGGGTGTGGAATGGGTTAATCGATGGCTGGACTACAGTGGATGGTGGATGTTGGGCATATGGATGAATGGGTGTATGTGAATGAGGGATGATGGGTGGATGGGCAGATGAATAATGGATGGATGGACAGATGGATGCTTGGGTAGATAGATGATGAGTGGATGATAGTGGAAGAATGCATGGGCAGTAGGTGGATGTTTAGGGGACAGATGGATGGGTGGATGAGGGATAGATAGGTAATGGATAGGTGGGTGGGTGGGTAATGGTAGATAGATGGATGGATGATGGATGGATGGTGGGTGGATGCATGGCTACATATGGTTATATGTATGACGGATGGGTGGATGGAAGGACTAACGGACAGTGAGGAACAGACAAATGAATAGTTTGTGTACGGATGATCAGAGGTATGGATGGATGGATTACGGATGGTGGGCCGCGGGTGGGTGTATGGAAGGATTGCGGATGACCGGATCATGGCCGGATAGGTGATGGATGGTGCATGGATGAGTGGATAATGATGGATGGGTGGGTGGGTGATTAACTGGACGAGTGCTAGTTGGTTGGATGGATGAATGGGGGTAAAGGGAGCACAGCCAGAGAGAGGCATGCGGAGTACTGTGCGGGACGAGCCAGACAGGTGACAGAGAGGAGGCAGCGAGGACGGACAGACCGAGGGAAGGCAGGAGGACAGACAGACTGACTCCAGCATTGGGTCACACGTCTACCTTCAGAGCCTGTTGGAGTTTTGTCCCGTGGAGGTCCCCATCCCGTGTGCATCGAGAGTCATTTCCAATGACTTTCAAACAACGCCGAGATTCTCTGCTTGACAGATAACTTGTTTCCCTGCCGCCGTGCTCACAGGACGCCGGGCTCCGCACCCCGCCGCCACGGAGGCGCAGAGCCGGCCCGAGGCTCCGCTGCTGAGCCTTTGAACAAAGGCGTCGATGTACGATGCTATAATATTCAAATGGCTTTTCAGCACAAGCCTGCAAATCTGTTTCCAGCATGATCTGATATTTGACTTCTTGAAAGAAATATATAAATAACAAATTGACGAGGCATAGATATTTATCTTTTGTCTTGACATATGCAAAGCAATATTTTTTAAAGTAATAAAAGGCCAGACTTTAAGTTGAACTATAAAGATGTGACATTTGCAAAAGGATGCCAAAATAGTGGGCGACCGTGGAAATAAACTGTCTTTCCAAACACGAGGGGCCTTCCTGGGGAGACCACCTGGGGGCTTCGGGGATGGCTGCTCCCAGTCAGGGCGTCCAGACGCCTTCTCTGAGTGCGTGACCGTGAGCCCATAGGAGGGACAGTGGTGACCTTGAGCCCACGGGAGGGATGGACAGTAGTGGCTGTGAGTGTGGCAGGGATGGACAGTGGTGGCCGTGAGTGTGGCAGGGATAGACGGTGGTGGCCGTGAGTCCAGTGCATGGCCCTGCTGGTGAGTCTGTGGCCACTTGGAGACAGGACGGGTGTGAGCCACCTGGCGCAGGTGACCCTGGGAAGGACCCTGCTCTGCCCGCCGGGGAAGCACTCGCAGACGCTGGGCAGCCCTTGGCACGGCCCTGGAGTGACGTGTTGGGCCTGGCACGGGCAGCAGCAGGGGTCCCACGGGCTTGCTGCTGGGCCCGGCCACTGGCAACCCCCCCAGAGGCTCCAGGCCCTGCACAGGGAGGTCAGACGGCAGCAGGCGTGGGCGAGGGGCTCATGGAGCCCGGGACCCTCGGAGTCCGGGAGGGCGCCAGGCACGGGAGCACTGTGGGTGGTGGAGGCCTGGGCACGGGCTGGCTTCTGGGGCAGAGGCTGCCTACCGGAGGGGCCACGCCTGAGTGGGACAGGGGCCCGGAGCTCCCCGTGGCCAGCAGCCGCCGGACCCCCGCCTGGTCCCCACAAGACAAACACGAACAGACCCTCCCCTTGGGCTGCCCCCGAGCCCGGCTGCTCCTCCAGGATGCCCCTCTCGGGGTCCCGGCCTCTCCCTCTGCCACCTGGGGTCACCTCGCTGCCCGGCGCCCTCCCGAGTCCGGCGAGTGATGGTGGGGAGTGAATTTCGGGGGGGGGGGGGATGAAGTGCCAGCAAGTGCCCCCAGTAGGAGGCACGGGGGGAGAGGAGGGTCCCTGCGGAAGGGGGCGAGATAAATGGGGCGGCGACTTCGTCTCATTGTCGGGAGTGCTGGGGGTTATTGGAGGCTCTTATTTATGCTCCGTGAGCAGAACAATGCCCGGGAAGAGATGATTAAATACCAGCCGGGCTGCCACGGCCGCTCATTGTGGCCGGGCTAACCACTGGGCGGCTTTGATAAAGGAACAGGACTTGATAACTGATACAGTTTGCTGGGGAGTCATCTGGGGCTGCTGACAGCTCAGCGCTTTAATAAAATCATTAGAATGTAAATGTTTTTATTGCAGAATAAAGCGCCTCCAGCGGGGCTGACACCACCCTCTGCCGGAGTCCGGGGCCGATTAGCATTCAAACGATAGCATGGTTATCTTTATTAAAATTTTTCAGATCGAGTCTTCATTTTGCATGATTGAGTTTTAAACAAATGCAATATCCAGTCGGCTGGTGAGCTGGCCCGAGCACTCCTGAAATAATTAAAGTGTTCCTTTTCTTTTTTTCAAACATGTGTTTCATAAGAAATGAATTGGATTTGCTAGTTTAATACGACAATATCTAGTTAGCTTTGCATAAAAACAGGGGTGTCGCGGCGTAATTATTGGAAGTGTACAGCTTTTAAACATATGTTTCGGAAAGCTGAATTCAATTTTCTGGAATACAGGGGTGCAGACGGCGGGTGACGGGTGCGGATTGAGACGCCTGGTGACGGCGGCCATGGCTCCGTCTCCGCTGGGGCCGGCACCGCGGGCGTCTCCGAGCTCTTCCCAGGGGACAGGGCAGCCCGGCCCTGCTCGGCTGCTCGGCCGCCACCTCAGAACCCGCCACACTGACAGCTAAGACACCCCGTGCAGCTGTGGCGGGAGACGTGCTTTTCCCCTGAGCAGGACTCAGTTTACCTGGGAGCCAGCAGCACCCAGGGGCCTGCACCTGGAGACGCTCTCCCAGGCCCGGCCGCCTGGGCATCGAATGGGCCTCGGCTGCGGTGGTCGTGAGCACTGGGGCCTGAGAAATCCTTTTCTGTGTCCCCTGCACAGCCTGGTCTGGGTTCTGCACACCCGTGTTCCCCCACATGCACCCGTGTCCACACACACCGTGTTCCCACACACGCATGTCCCTGTACATGCGCCTGTGTCCCCACACATGCACCCGTGTCCCTGCACACATACCATGTCTCCACACACCTGTGTCCTCTCACGCACACCCGTGTCCTCGTACATGCGTGTTTCTGCATACCCGTATCCTTGCACGTGTGCCTATGTCCCCGCACACACTTTTCCCTGTACACACGTGTCCCCGCACATGCTTGTCCCCTCACATGTGTGTCCCTGCACATGTGTGTCCCCAAACACCCATGTCCTGCAGGCAGCTCTTGGCGCGGGCTATGGCTGCCAAGCTCACGTCCTGCCGGCGCTGCATGGCTCTGGCCTCCGCCCGCCTGGTGCAGCCCTTCCTGCAGCAGTTGGTAGCGGGTCTGGGCATTGGCGGGACTCAGCAGCTCTGCCCTGGCACACACTGAGCTGCGCGTCACTTGGGGCAGGCTGGCAGGGCCGGGGTGCCCGGGGGGAGATTCAGGGTTCGGGCTCCAGGAGCACTGGGAAGGGAGCTTGAACCTGCTGGCCTGTGGCCATTGCCCCCGGGGCAAGGTGCGGACGGCTCTGTGGAAAGCAGAGCGAGGGTGACACCAGCCCTGCACCCCAGCCGTCCCCTGGAGATGGGGGCCCCCAGGAGACTCAGGACACGCTCCCAGGGAGAGGAGCACTGGGGCGTGGGCCTCGGAGGGCGCTGGTAAAGGTCAGGGGGGCGCCCACGGGGCTCCTGCTGGAGGGGCGCTGCAGGGCCCTGCACTGCCAGGAGAGCAGGTCACCCTCAGCGGGAGAGGGGAGGGGAGAGGAGGAGGAGGGGGAGGGAGAGGGGGAGGGAGAGAGGAGGAGGAGGAGGGAGAGGAGGGGGAGGGGGAGGAGAGAGGACAGGAAAGGGCAGGAGGGAGAGAAGAGGAAGGAGGAGGAGGAGGAGGAGGAGGAGGCTTGGCCCCAGGCCCCTGGTCTGGTCAGTCGGGCTGCTTCCCTCACTTAGTGGTGTGCAGTGCTCACTTAGGGGTGTGCAGTGCTCACTTAGGGGTGTGCAGTGCTCGCTCTCCACTCTCAGGGAGAAACCGCGGCCTGGGCCGCCCGTGTGAAGGCTGTGGCGGGCAGCGCCAGCCCTTCTTTTCATTTGAGAACCGGCAGATGAGCGGCAGTGGGCGGCTGGGCACGGCTGCACTGCGTCTCTGCCCTCCCGTGCCGGCCCGGGCTCCACTGCACGCTTCAATGCCCTGAGCCTGTGTGCCCCTCTGGCCGGGCTGGGCTGGCCTCAGTCGGGGGCTTCCTGCCCCTCCTGAGCCCCCTGTGCCCCCGTCTGGGTTAGCCCGGCTTCCGGAGAGCACAGAGGCCCCCGCGCCGGCCACTCTCCAGAGGGTCGCCCTGAGCACTGCGCAAGGCCGGTGGGTCCCGGAGCCCCGGCTGTGTGGCCCCCAGGGGCCCCTCCAGGGGCTGCTGGGGGTTGGTTGTTCTGTTGGCCCACTCGGGTGTGGGGTGGTGAGTTCAGAGCTGGGGGCTGCCCGGCGGGGTCCCAGAGCCAGGCCTGTGCGCAGGTCCGAGGGACAGAGCCGGGCGGGAAAGGGGCGCCTGCGCGAGTGGACGCGTGTCCAGCGACCCCGGCGCTGCCACCTCAGCCCGTGAGTCTCTGCCCCCCGCTGTGGCCGGCTGTGGCCGAGGGCACCTCCCGGCCGGGCTGACCCCCCCGCCCACGGCTGGGACGGGCCGAGGAATCCGGCCTCGAGGTGTTGGGAGGCCTGGCTGGGGCAGGAGGAAGATTTACTGGGTGCCGCCGGCGCTCAGCCATCACGTCCCCCTCACAGACCGCCCGCTTCCCCCCGGCCGCGGAGGATGAAATCCAGACCTCCTCCCCCGCCTGACCGCCTTCCCCTTCCCCTCCGCCCGCCCTGCACGGGGAGTGCTTCCCGTCTGAGCACCAAGCGGCGGAGACCCAGAGGGGCTTCCAGGAGGCGGTGACTATGAGGGGGCTGTTGGGCGTGGGTGGCCTCTCCCACACCACTGCAGCCCACTCAGCCACGCCACGGGGATGTCCACACGCCTGGGCCTTTAATGGTGACTCTGCAGCGTCTCGAGAAGTCAGCAGTGGGCCGGGGTCTGTCTGCTCACAGACGGTCCTCCCTCTGAGGAAGGCGGGGAGACGGTCCTCCCTCTGCGGAAGGCAGGGAGATGGTCCTCCCCCCGTGGAAGGCAGGGAGACGGTCCTCCCTCTGAGGAAGGCAGGGAGACGGTCCTCCCCACACTGGCAAGGCCGCTCTGACACTCCATCCCACACACGCCCCAGGGTCCTGCCCTCGGCCTTGTCTTGCTGTATTCACGGCTCTGGATAGGGGTCTTCACGCGGGCGTGCTGCGGGTCGCGGGGTCCGGGGCAGAGCTGCCGTGCTTCTGGCTCTGGCCACGGGTACGAGTGACCTTCTGCCAGGTGGTGGTTCCGGGCCCAGGTTCCAGGTTCCTGAGGGCCGGCAGGGAGGCCCTGGGCAGCCAGAGTGGGGCCACAGGGGCCTTGCCAGGTCCCTGGGGACACGTGCCTGGAGCAGGGCTGGGCGTGGGCGCCACGGGCACCGTCTCTGCCCGCTCGCTGCCTCGGGACCCGCTCAGAGCCCCGAGCCGGGGAGTGGAGACGCGAGGCTGCCGCTCCAGGCCCTCCCTGAGGAGGTCTGAGGGCCGGGGGGCCCCCGCCCGGCGCTGGCAACCTGTGGGGAGGGCGGGCTGCCCCCCTACGGCTGCTTCCCTGGGCCCGAGACAGGGAAAGTCCAAAACCACACGGGGAGGGTCTGCCGGTCCGACTGCTGGGCAGGAGTGGGCCCTGTGTCCTGTGTCCGTGTGTCCTGTGTCCGTGTGTCCTGTGTCTGTGTGTCCTGTGTGTCCTGTGTCTGTGTGTCCTGTGTCTGTGTGTCCTGTGTGTCCTGTGTCCGTGTGTCCTGTGTCTGTGTGTCCTGTGTCTGTGTGTCCTGTGTCTGTGTGTCCTATGGCATCTCGGTCACTGCCGAGTGCTGGCCCCCAGCAGAGGCCACTCACTTTGGCTCTCAATTCTTCAGAGCTGCTGCCCCCTCACCCTCCTGCCCTGCCTGGGCATCAAAGGGGCCATGACGCTGGACACGGAGTCCTCTGCTTTGACCCGAAGAGCCAGTGTAGTTCAGCCCCCAGACGCAGTCACAGGAGGGGGCAGCTCAGGACCCCGGCAGAGGAGCGTGAGGAGTCGGGCCCCCGTGCTTCCAGAGCCAGTTTCCCGGACACACGGGACTGCTCCATGCCTAGTCAGCGTGGGGACTGTGTGTGTGAGTGTGTGCATGTATGTGCATGCGTGTGTGTGCGGGTTGTCAGTGTGTGGACAAGTGTGTGAGTCAGTACACGTGTGCAGGTTTATCAGTGTGTGTGAGGTCTGTGTGTGCAAGGTGTATGTCAGCTACGTGTGAGCAGTTTGTGGGAATGTGGGGGGTGTGGGTGTGGGTGGGTGTATCTGTGGGTTTGCTGGTGTCTGTGAGTATGTGTGTGCATGGGTGTCTGTGTGTGTATGTAGGTATGGGTGTCTGTGTGTTCACGTGTGTATGTGTAGGGTGTGGGTAGGGGTGTGTGTGGGTGTGTGTATGTGGGTATGGCTGTATTTTTGTATATTTAGGTATGGGTGTGCGTGGGTATGGGTATCTGTGTGTGTATGTAGGTATGGCTGTACGTGTGTGTATGTGTGGGGTGTGGGTATGGCTGTATGTATGGATGTCTGTGTATGTAGGTATGGGTCCCTGTGTGTATGTGTGGGGTGTGGGTATGGTGTATGTGTGGGTATGTGTGTATGAAAGTATGGGTGAGTGTATGTTTGTATGTAGGTATGGGTGCACATATGTGTATAGGGTGTAAGTATGGGTGTATGTGTGCATGTGTGGGGTGTAGGTATGGGTGTATGTGTAGGGTGTAGGTATGGTTGTATATATGTGTGTATGTGGGTATGGCTGCATGTGTGTATATGTAGGTATGGGTGTGTGTATGTGTGTATGGTGTGGGTATGGGTATCTGTGTGTGCATGTGTGTATGTGGGCATGGGTGTATGTGTGTGTATGTGTAGGGTGCGGGTATGGATTCTGTGTGTGTATGTGTGTATGTGGGCATGGTGTATGTATGGGTATGTGTGTATAAAGGTATGGGTGTCTGTATATGTGTGTGTGTAGTTATGGGTGCATGTGTGTGTGTAGGGTGTAGGTATGGGTATATGTGTGTTCATGTTTGTATGTGGGTATGGCTGTATGTGTGTGTATGTGTGCATATGGGCATGGGTGTCTGTGTGTCTGTGTGTATGTAGGTATAGGTGTCTGTGTGCGCATGTGTGTATGTGGGTATGGGTGTGTGTGTGCGCATGTGTGTATGTGGGTATAGGTGTGTGTGTACATGTGTGTATGTGGGTATAGGTGTGTGTGTGCATGTGTGTATGTGGGTATAGGTGTGTGTGTGCATGTGTGTATGTGGGTATAGGTGTGTGTGTATGTGGGTTTAGTGTGTGTGTGCATGTAGGTATAGTGTGTGTGCATGTGTGTATGTGGGTTTAGTGTGTGTGTGCATGTGTGTATGTGGGTACAGGTGTGTGTGCATGTGTGTATGTGGGTATAGGTGTGTGTGCATGTGTGTGTGTGGGTATAGGTGTGTGTGCATGTGTGTATGTGGGTCTGGCTGTGTGTTTGGGGTACAGGAAGCCCCACTCATGGCTGCTGACAGGGTCTTGGAAGCAGGGTGAGTAGATCACTCAGGCGGGGTCAGCTTTAGCCCCCCTGCCCGGGCTGCCGCCTCCCCTACCTGCTGTCCCGGGGTCACGCTGAGCAGACGGCGGCGTGAGCTTCTGCGGCTGCGCCTGTCAGCGTCCGTCGTGGGTCCTCTCTAAGCATATCCGTCACCTCCGCCCGGTATCTATGTGTCCGGCCATCCGTCACCAGCAGCCATCTGCTCGCCCTCTGGCCGGGGCCCTGGGCCCGCCCGCTATTACCCGCAGCCTCTTATCTGCACCCGCCCGTCCCACGCGCCCCTGCCCTCTCTCCATTTATCCCCGTCTTCCATCCATCCATCAGCGCAGCATCCGTCTGCGATCTCTCTGTGATCTGTGAATGGTCGACCCCTCCGTCATCCTGTCACCTGCCATCCAGCTCCCACCTGTCCCCTGCTGACCTGCTTCTCATGACACCACCTTGCGGGGACCTGGGGCCCATGTGGTAGAGGCCGGGGCTCCCCGGGAAGGGGAGTGCGTGGGCGCCTGACTTTGGGGGATGTGCTGGCTGGGGGCGGGGAGGATAAAGTACCCACAGCACACATAGCCGTTTAGACCTCAGATGGCACCTTTAGATGGAGGAGCACAAAATATCATGGGACTCAGTGTGGGGACATGGCAGGGACCAGCATCCCAGGGGACCAGCATCCCAGGGGACCAGCATCCCAGGGACCAGCATCCCAGGGAATCAGCATTCCAGGGACAAGCACCCCAGGGACCAGCACCCTAGGGACCAGTTTCCACGGGACCAGTATCCCAGGGACCAGCATCCCAGGGGACCAGCATCCCAGGGACCAGCACCCCAGGGGACTTGCTTTCCCAGAGTTGCGGTGCTCTCGATGAAGCTGGCATTCTAGATAGCCCATGTCCCACAGAGCCCTGTGGCCCTCAGGACTGGCCCTGAAGAGCTCCGCCTGAGTGAGGCCCTGTTCCTCAGAGACTGCCCCGGCCGGGGGCTGGCTCACACACGTGCTGTGAGGCCCCGAGTCCTGGGGGTACAGGGCACCTCACAGTAGCCCTGGGCAGTGGCAGGCGTGGTGGCAGTGTCCCTGAGCGCTGCCCTCCTGCACCCGTTTCCCGCCCAGCCGGGTGACCGGGGGTGTGGCGTGCATCCTGGGGCTGGTGTGGGCAGGGCAGCGGCTCTGCGCTGTGGACGGAGGGAGCATGCGACAGGGCGGCCTCGGACAGGCTTGCAAACACCAGAGCGGGGCTCCGAAGCGCTCGGCGGGGGCAGGGCGTGAAGGCCTGGCACGGGCTCCTGCTCCAGGACGGCACGGAAGCCCCGGCCTCGAGGACGGCTGGCGTGCCTATCTCTGGGTCTTCCCCGCCTTTGTTTGCGGAACTGAACCCACGTCCGGGGCGGGCTGGAGGGGTCTGGTGCCCGCACCTCGGCTACCCCGCAAGCACGCGGGGGCCGAGCCGGCCCTGCAAACGAGGCTGTGTGTGGACAGGGAGGCACGTCTCCTCCAGCAGCTGCTGGCCCCAGGGGACCCCGAGGGGCCATCTGCTCTCCGAGCTCCGCTGGCTGAAGTCGGGGAACCTTATCCTGAAACCGAAGGCAAACCCCTGAGACCCTGAGACGGGGGAGCTGCTGGCGTCTGCGCGTTCCCGGGCGGAAGGGTCCTGGGGCGGGGCTGGGCAGCAGAGGCCGGTTCTACCCTGGGCTGGGGGCTCCCTGGGGCCCTGGACATATGGAGGTGACAGGAGGCAGAGGAGCGTGAGGGTGACGCATGGGGGCATCGGTGGACAGGCCTGCAGGGCCAGGGCACAGGCGCTGACCGTCAGTCCTCACTGTCCAAAACAGGACCCCAAGGCCTGCAGGAGACTGTGCGCGACTCGGAGCCTCGGGGTGCGGGGGCACCTCGGCGGGACCGAGGGGGGCCTGCTCGGGAGAAGCCCAGAGCCCAGCGCCCCCATGGGGCTGACACTCGATGGCGGCCAGCGGGAACCCAAGACTGACTGGGCAGGCGGGCGTGGGACAGGAAGGAGGGGCCCTGAGCGAGCCCCCCGGGACACAGGGGGCTCAGCTCCCTGGGCAGGGGGACGCCCTGGCCCTCGGTGCCCAAGGGAAGGGGCAGGCCGAGCACAGGGCCGCCAGGGGCTGGTCTCAGAGCATGGCCGCACCTGCCCACTGCCCCTGCTGCCGCCCGGCCTCTCGCTGCTGGCCAGTCGTCCGGGCCCAGCGCCCCCCCGCCTGCCCGGCCCTGCTCCATCAGCTCTTCCTGCAGGAGGGGAGCGCGGGGGCTGGGGGGCTTTGGCCGAAGGCTTGGCCGAGCTGGGGCCAGCCTGTGCCACGGTCACCGCATCACTTGCCCTTGGGGTCGGCCCTTCCCTCTCCTTTCCCACCCCGCCCCAGCACAGGCCAGCCTAGGCTCCTCGGACCCGCCTGCTCGGGAGAGATGGACGCCCCGGCCTGCGGCCACCCCGCAGCCAGAGTTGTCGGCAGGAAGGAGGAGGCGCCGTCCCGCCCTAAGCACCGTCTGAGCAGTGAGTGTCCCCGGGGAGCCAGGACAGTGGCCAGGACACTGGTGGGGCCCGGCGTGTCTGTCTCTCCGGTGGCCCCGAGGAGAGCGGCCGCGTCCCGCGGAGCCTCCTGCTCTCCTTCCCGTCCCGACCCGCCCAGGTGTGGGCCGTGGGTGCCGAGCCCCAATAAAGTGGGCTGGGGGCTGTCACGGAGCCAGGCCCGCCCTCTGGTCTGGTGCGGGCGCCCCACTGGCCCCCAGCCCGGGCCGCTCCAGCCTCTCACACCTGCTCCTTCCTCCCAGCCCAGGGGGAGGCGTGTCGGGGTCACAGGGCGTGGCGGCTGCACGGGGGGCCCGTCTCCCCTCGGCCACTCTGCTGCTTCCCAGGTGCCCGAGCCCCCGTGGCCCCCCGATGCCCTGATAGGTTCCTGCTCCCGGGCCCGTCCCTGAGAGGGGGGCACGTAGGGGTCACATAAACCAGCCGGGCGGTCCCGGGGACGCGACGGCCGGCTGACAGGGAGCAGGGCAGAGCCACGGAGTCCTGAGGGACACGGCCAGCCTCTGGGGACCCTGCTGTGCCCAGGGAGGGAGCCGAGGAAGGTGGCAGCTGTCGGGGTCCCGGCTGCGAGCTCTGTGAGGCCCCTGCCACCCCACCCGGGGCCCCAGGTGTTGCGCCGGCGCTGAGTGAGGGTCTCCACGAGCCCAACTCTGCTCTGGTGAGTCGTTTCCCCAGAGCCCGGCCTCCATCCAGACTCGGCATCACCGTGCTCAGGGCTGCGGCAGGTGCGGCTTCACCCTGGGCACGGGGCGTGTCCCGCCCGAGCCGCCCGGAGCCGCCCTGGGCCGCCCAGAGCCACCCGGAGCTGCCTGAGCCGGCTCCCTCAGCCAGCCCGGCCATGCCCCCGAGTTTGCTGAATTTGCCGCTGCGTCCCCTGCAGGCTGTCCCCACCCAGCCCTCTGTGGCCTCTCTGGGCCCGACTCGGTTCCCTCTGCAGGACACGCTGGCCCAGCCTCGCAGGGAAGGTTGCTCTTCTCTCACTGGAGTGCTCGTTAATTGATTCTCATCAATTGATTCATTGAGATTTTGTCTGTGATGCTGAGGGGCTGCTCCTGGCTCTGTGCTCAGGAGGGGCTCAGGGGGCCCTATGGGTGCCGGGGTCAAACCTTTCAAGTGCCCTGCTCCTGGACTGACTTCTTGGCACCTTTCTGCGTTGCCTGGTTGCCAAGCTGCACCCCTGCAAGGCAGCCCTCGGCCGGGGAGCCCTGGCACGCCCCGTCCGCAGAGCTGGGCGCCCGAGTCACGGCCGTCACAGACCTCTGGCCACTGAAGCGCGAGGCCCAGCTCGGGTCAGGGTGGAGAGTAATGCAACGGCCGCTCCGTCCACCAGGGCCCTGGGGTTGCGGAAGGCAGGGGCGGGGCTGGGCCTGCGGCCTGGAGGGAAGCAGGGGTGGACTGGCCAGCCTCCCCCATGACAGAGTGGACACCCCCGCACTCGGCGTCGGTATGGGCGGGGCGCTTTGTCCCGGGGGCGAGTGTCCCTCTCCAGCCGGTGTCCGTGGCTGTGTCTCCCTCGGCCCGTGGGTCAGGCGAGGCTGTCTCAGAGGCCGGGGAAGGGCCTTCTGTCACCTCCGTCTTGATCCCAGCCGCTCTGCCGTAGGCCCGGCTGGTCTGGGGGCGGCCGTGGCAGCGGGCACCGCACTGGCCGCCCGGCAGCCAGAGCTCGATACGGTGCCCAGGAAGGTGGAAGTCCCTGTCCCAGCTGCCACTGGGGTGGAGCCGCGGTGTGTCCCTCTGACACAGCCCGAGAGAAACAGCCTCGACCCCCGCTCTCCATCAGTCTGAGACGCCACGTGGAGGCCGAGTCCAGCCGGCCTGGCTCCTCTGTGGGCACCTGCTGGCCTCTGGGCAGTGGCCACCCCAAGCAGAGCCCGATCACACCTGAGTCCCCACTCTGGGTTCTGCAGGAGCACTGGGAAGGGAGCAGCCGTGGCAAGGGTGGCCACGGGTGGCCGGTGTGGGATGGGGCTGTGGTCGCCTCTGTCCAGGGAAGTCCTGGAGCCCAGGGGACAAGGAGCTGCGCGCCTGCCCTCAACCACACCCGCAGGGCTGGAGGGAGGAGGGGCGGGGGCAGGGTGCGTCTGTCCTCGCAGGTGAGATGCAGGAGACAAGCCCTGCATGCCCCCCAAAGGTGGCTGCGGGTTTCAGAGCCGGGCGCAGGGGGACATGGCGGGCGGGAGACGCAGGATCGAGGCTGATGGACTCGGCAGGACCTCCAGCACGGCCACGGCCCGGCGGCTCTCCCAGCACAGACACTCCGTGTGAGAGCAAGGGGCAGGCTGGGACACTCGGGAAGCTCAGCGGGGGGGGGGGTCCCACGTGTCAGTCTCCGTGTTCTCGGCTTCACACGGGGTCCGAGCATGCCGTGGGTCACTCCTGGGAATAGCCGGGCTGTCCCGGAGAAGCCCCCAGGTGGGTTCCGAGTGGGCTCCCGCTCCCTGGCCCCGAGGGGCAGCTCTGACCCCGGTGCTGCCGTGGCTGTGTTCTGGGCTGTCCGCTGCCCAGCTGTCCTCATGCGGCTGGAGCCGAGTCTATGGATCAGGGACACAGGCCATCCACATGGACACAGCTCGGGGGACGGACATGCACCAGCAGTGTATTCTGACCTGCAGCTGCTGAAGGTTGTCACTGCAATGAAGCAAGTCAGCGCACTGGAGCATGGGTCACTGCAATACGGCGTGGGTCACTGCAATGGGGCGTAGGTCACTGCAATGGGGCGTGGGTCACTGCAATGGGGTGTGGGTCACTGAAATGGAGCGTGGGTCACTGCAATGGAGTGTGGGTCACCACAACGAAGGGTGGGCTCAGTTTGGGGCTGGGCCCCCGTGCTCTGGGCTCCTGCTCCCCACCCTGGAGGGTCCCACGGTGGGGGTCCTCCTGTCCCCCTCCCAGGGCCGTGCTGGGACAGCCTCCTCCCCAGAAGCAACAGGCAGATGGGGAGGGCCCAGGGAGGGCCCCCAGGAGGGGCAGGGGTCCCCATCCACGGCCTCTGTGACCCTCCAGAGTCATGACAAGGGTCACGCCCAGCTTGGGGTCCCAGCTGGGCCGGGTCAGCCCCACTCATGGCCCTGCCCTTCTCTGCTGTGTCCACCTGGGTCCCCGTTGGCTGACCTCAGCCGCTGTCCCCTCGGCCTGGGGCGGCTTGGTCGGGGGAGGCGCTTGGCCCAGGCCTGGGTGGGCAGGACGGTCCTGCATGGACCCCAGACAAGGACAGTGGGCAGGGCCCGCGGTGATGGCCCTGGGGACACGCTCGCTCCCGCCTTGCTCCTGCAGGGACCCTGGGTGGGGAGACAGAGGCGGGAGGGCTGCCAGCCTGCAGCGGGTGCCAGCAGCCCTTGGCTCGAAGCCCTGCTGAGCCCAGGCTGGTGCCACGGGAGCCGTGTCCCAACTAGCCACCTGGGGGACTCGGCCAGCAGAGCCAGGATAGGGGCCCCGGGAGAGGGCAGCCAGAGACCAGGAAAGAGTGACCAGGGTCAGAGACCACAGGTTAGAGATTAGGAGCTAGAGATCTGGGTCAGAGGCCAGGGGTGAGAGGCCAGAGGTCAGAGGCCCCTCAGGTGCATCACCCTCCAGACGAGGGTCTCGGGCGGGAAGCCGGCCCTCCTCCCGCCCCGCACACAGCTGGACTTGGGGGTGATGCGTCTTCTGGCAGGGGCCCAGGCCCACACGCCATCGTGAGCCCCCAGGAGTGTCGTCTGTTCACGGAATGTCCAATACATAAAGCGTCTGAGAATATTTTGCGGAAAACATGCCCTTCACTGTATTGATCCCTATCAAGGCTCCGGAAACTTTCCAGGCCTGACCTTTTCCTCAGCGGAGACAAAACACACCCCCAAGGTGACACGGCGAAATGTTAGCCGGGAGGAAGGCCGTGGGGAGCAGTGTCACCCTCGGATAATGGATGAGGCCACAGCGGGAGGCGGGTGCCAGGAGGCATTCTGTGCCCGCAGCGGGCGCAGCCTCAGCCTGGCACGGGCTTCCCGTCGGCAGGGGTCACCTGCCCCTAACGGCCCCGGCTCTAGGTCACATCCTTCTTGGGACGTTTCTTCAGGAGCTTCTTGGCACTTACCTGCTCGGTTCCGGTGTTCAGCCCCCGGAGCACGGCTGGACGCAGTGCGGGGGCAGCGGGGGCGGGGCGAGGAGGTCCTGCAGCCGGGGAGGGCACGGCGCACCCCGGGTGCCAGTCGGGGTCTGCAGCCAGGGCCGTCCCGGGCAGGCGGGAGCACCTGGAGTCCCCCAGACTCGGCATCCCGGAATCAGTCAATTGCGGCCAAATAGCCATGACGTGAGACACGCTCGGGGAAGCCCCCGGCCCCTGGCCCTATTCCGGGGCCCGGGCACGCGTGGGAGAGCTGGGGGAGGGCGAGGGCCAGGCGCTCAGAGGGCAGTGACTCGTCCACACGTGCACAAGTGCTCCTCCCCGCACGCCGGAGTGCACGTGTGCACCTGGGGGTGTGCTGCTGCCCTAGGAGCACACGAGCTCCTGTGCCCACGTGTCTACCTGTGGGCCCACACATGCATGCTCATAGGTGTGTCTGCTAAGTGTGCCTACACACACTCATGCATGTTCACAGGTGTGTCTACATGTGTGTGCCCACACATGGGCATGCATGTTCACAGGTATATTTACATGTATGTCCACACATGTGCACATATATTCATAGCATGTCTACACGCATCCTTTGGCATGAATGCATGCCTACATGTCTGTGTGCTGACATGAGTGTCACCTATACACGTCAGGCATGTTGAAGTGTGTATATCTACCTGCTTTGGTGTGCAGTGTGTTTGCATGTGTGACCACGTGCCTGCATGTGTGTGTGTGCATGCTTGAATGCCCGGTGCTTGCTTGCACATGTGTGTGCGTGTGCGAGTGCCTCACAAGGAGCACCTTGTTCTGGCTCCCACCCACGGGTGCCTGGCGGAGGCCCCTGGGTTCGCGTGTCTCTCAGGGAAGTGTGACGGCTGCCCGGGCAGGGTGTGAGGGTGGGTGCCTGCCATGAGCACAGGACAAGCCCGAGCCCGTCCAGGGTCTGGGCTCTGCGGGAGTCTCCCAGGCGCCGTGTGAGTCGTCTGCAGCGTGGCCCGCTGGCCTCTGCCTGAGCGTGGCGGGCGGCCGGCCCTGCTGACCGGGGGGACGCTGACCAGGGGGGGCGCTGACCGGGGGGGGGCGCTGACTGGGGGGGGAGCTGACCGGGGGGGAGTGCTGACGGAGGGGGCGCTGACAGGGGGAGTGCTGACGGGGGGGGGAGTGCTGACCGGGGGGGCGCTGACCGGGGGGGCACTGGCCGGGCGGGTGCACGGCTACGTGAGACTCAGACTCTGGGCCCCCGGGACCCTGAATGAGAGCCGGTGACCCGGAAGCTGACCGGGCAGGTGCCTTGGACGCTGGGTGCTCCCAGCCCTCCGCGTCCCCTTCGGGTGGACATCAGGCCCTCTCTGCCCGGCGCCTCTTTGCTCCTGCAGGCGGGAGCCAGGCTGAGCAGAGGGAGCTGCAGGGACATGCGTGTGCGCCCCGACGCCCGGCCCCTCCGCATGTTCCCGTCTGTGTTTAGAACCGTGCGCCCAGCGGTCTGCTGGGGCCTGGGCACTTGGGAGGACCCTTCCAGGCACTCGGTCAGTGGCAGGAGTGTCTGCTGCCCCCCACCCAGGCAGGATCCGCCCGAGCAGCAGGAAGCGTTTCCTGGTGCAGAGGGAGGGGGCACTGTCGGCCCGACGCTGGTGAGGGTCTCTGAGCCTGGCCCCTCGTCTGGCCACGTGCTGGCCACAAGCTGGGCACATGGCCCTCTCGGCTCAGCTCTGCGCGTGAGGAACCTTCGAGAGCTGGGGCTCCCAGACGCCGGGGACCAGGCTGCCGGACGGACTGCAAAGGGGGCACGCGGAGACGGCAGGGGACTCGCACGAAGCACGAGGGAGGGACAGTGACCCCCGGAGAGCCGCCGCGCTTCTGTCCAGCGTGCTCCCACCAGAGCCACCAGCCCTGCAGGGAGGCGCTTCTGCCAGCGTACCTGCCCGCCCCGCCGGCCACACCTCTGCCCCCGCTGGCAGGAAGTGCTCGTCCTCCTGTGCTCCCTCCCGGGGGCAACTTCCCGCTGGCTTCCTGGGCCCGCACTTGGCCCCCCGTGGTGCAGAGCTTCGTGCGCTGCCTGCACAATCCCGGCCGGGCAGTGCTGCAGGCTCCACTGCACCCCACGGGGTGCGGCCGCGTGGCTTCTAGCTGGAGCTGCAGCCGGTCTCCAGGGCTCCCCCCGAAACCCAGCTGATGGCTTCCTGGGCCTGGGGCCATTTGCACACTTCACGCCTTCTTTCACAGGTTTCTCTGGAAGCTCTGGTGCTGGGGACGGCCTTTAGCGCTCTGGTCGCCGTGTCCAGGGCCCGGCTCCAGAGCGCTTCTTCCCCACAGACGGAGACTCACTTTACAGGGGGAAACACTTACTGCCCAGTGCCCGGGTCATTTTGTGCGTGATGCACTTTTCTTCGTGAGGGGTTTCACAACAGGCGTGAGCACAGCGCCCATTCTCCGTCCTCTGCACGCATTTCGCTTTGACTCAGGGCGCCTGAGATCTCGAGAAACCCTCCCGCGGCCTGACTCTTCCTAACAAACCCACCTCTAAGTAGCAGTGCCCCCGCATCCCGCCAAGTGGGTCTCCGCGCAGCAGCGTGGTGACGAAAACCTGACAGAAAAATCAAGGCCGAGGGGGGCACGTCTGAACGACTATTAATCAAACAGGCATTTCGGAGTTACGCAGAAGGCCATATTTATCACCATGGCATATACCAATAAATAAAGAGGTATCATTACAGAGACAACTGACAGATGATAAAAATAATAACCAAGCATTTCAGTTAAAAAAAAATGTAGCGCGGACCTGAAGGGGCAGATTTACACTGCCCTCGTCTCTCAGGAGAAAGCGGCAAGTCTCACATATTTTAAAACGTTAAATATGAAATTAGCACTATCCATCCATAGCACACTCTGACATGTGAATTAGTGGCATTTGTCGAACGAGCATGTTTTAGGATGAATTAAATCGTCTCATATTTCTTGGACACAAAAGTAAAGTCAGAGCCAGAACTAAGACCCACAGGAATATTTGAAGGAAACCGAGAATAGGAAGGGGGCGCACATGTCCCGGGGGGGCTGGGAGCCGCCCTTGGAGGGGCCCCAGGGCTCCTAGCTGGTTGGCGGGTTCGGGCAAGGGGAATCTCCTGATTCACGTGTGGGGTGAGCAGTGGCTGTGAGCAACTTTGCCACCGTGCGTCTCACGGTGACTCAATAAAAAACAAACAAGTTGGGGGGAAAAGCAGTAAGTCCTAGAAATTAATTATCTGCTGGTGGTCGAGCCGTTTCCACACCTTGGCATTTACTGAGCTATTATATGTCACCATTCCACTTACCATGTCAGTGTAACAAACACTATAAAATAAATTTTTTTTTTTTTTGCTTGCAAAGGGGAAGACTTGGGGGTGGGTGGGAAACTGGGGTGGAGTGGAGTGACAGTCACCCTGGTAGTGGGGTGGTGCTGGAACTCTGGATGCCGGAACAACTGCGTGCGCGGGACAACCCTGCCAACTCGGGCGCTGAAACAAAGTTTCGCAAATAAGCAACAATGTGCTGAAACAAAGTTTCACGAGTAAGCAACAGCACACTGAAACAACAACCACCGTGAGCTGGGGAGCCCCGGGGGCCTTTGGGGACAGACACGGAGGCGCTGCCTGGTAAAAGGCGTTGCCCCCAGCCGCCCCCAGCCCGCGTGGGGATGCTGAGTGGGGAGCAGCCGCGGCTCCAGCTGAGCAGGCCTGCCGGGGGCGCGAGGACGCTGGTTTGTCTGTTCCTGCGGGCGGGACCCTCGAGGACACAGTCCATGACAGAAGCTCCGTCCGTCTGTCCGCCGCGTGTCGCTGACCTTTGTAAGAGGACTCTGGGCTTTCTCTTGAGGCCGCGCCTGTGTTCCTGTGAGTCCCTCAGGCAGCAGACACCCAGTGCTGAGGGGAACGGGGTGCTTGGGAGACCCCCCAGAAGCTCCCCCGGTCCTCTGGGTTCAGCTCTGTGAGGGCAGCGGGGAGAGCCCGTAGAGGCCCCTGCGTCCACGGGAGCTTCTGCCGCTACAAGGCGGGCGGGGCAGACCGGGGGGCACTGCCCCGGGACGGTGCTGCCACACTCAGCCCTGCCCTGAGGCCTCCACCAGGAGGCCGGGCTCTGGGCGTCAGCCACGAGGCATCGGGCGCCGGGCACAGCCCTCGAGGCCCTCACGAGGCTCCTGTCCCGGCCAAGAGACCAGGCCGCTGCCGAGGCCGCGTGCAGCCCTGCGGGAGGCGTGGGGAGATGGAGCCCTGAGCAGAGGCTTTGGAAAGGCTCAGCCAAGGCCGCCGCGAGTTCACGGCGAGCAGCCGCTTTCACAAAGGGTCGTCTGGGAGGCGGAAAGGCGACTTTCGTCCCCAGCCGTGACGGAGCTTAGGGAAGTCGCGTGTGATGGTAGACGGTGCCGCCCGCCCAGCGCGACAGGAACTTGAACCCTGAGGAGGAGAGAAGAGCTTGGCATGAAAACCAATTAAAGGGGGAAAGAAAGCTTTCAGGACCAACACTGTTTAGTCTAGATGCTTCTGTTTAGACTCTGCAGTGCCCAGGAAATTGGGCTCTTCCAAGTCAATAAATCTTGGTAATGGCACCCCCTGCCCCAACACACACACACACACACACACACACACACACACGGGGACCAGCCGCGAGCTCCTTAGCTGATAGGGGAACAATGGGCGTTTGAGGCGGGGGTGGGGGGCGCACGCCAAGGGTGGGAGAGGGCCTGGGTGAAGGTCTAGTCTGTGAGGCGCTGAGGGCCCACCGAGCCGGCACCACGGCCAGGCCCACTGATGACAGGACAGCGCAGTGGTTAGCGCAGGGGCTCTGGCTCTGGCCCTGGGGCACGGGCCTCTGAGCTTGGGTGGGGGGGTAGGGCAGCAGCGGACGCCCCCTCTACCCGCTCTGCGTGATGCGTTGGGGTGCGTCCACACGCAGCCCGGCTTTCTCGAGCACTGTGTAGCTCTCACCTGCCTGTCTTCTCCTCTCCTTGAGACAGACTCCACACGCCACCCACACGGGCCCCTGCGGGGCGAGGGCAGGGGCCGGTGAGCACACCCAGCACCTCCCCCAGAGTTCTCCCAGTGCTCAAGGAACCCACGAGCCTCCAGGCAGAGCCCTGTGGGCCCCCGCTTCTGCCCTGCCTGTGCAGGAACCCTCCGAGGTTGGCTCACCTGGACCTCAGGGTAGAAACAGAAGGTCTGTGGGTCTCCAGGGGGAGTGGGCAGGGGGCCCGGCACTGACGGAGGCGGAGGACTTGGTGACGCAGGCACTCGGGCAGGGTGAGAGAGCCAGGACTTCAGGGAGATGAGGGCACAGGGGAGAATGGATGCGTGTGCAGGGATGGATCAATGTGTTTGCGGGGGTGAGTGAATGTGTGCAAGGGTGAATGAGTGTGTTTGCAAGGGTGAGTCTGCGTGTAGGGGTGAGTAAATGTGTGTGTAGGGGTGAGTGGATGTGTGTAAGGATGAATGAATATGTGTGCAGGCATGAGTGAATGTGTGCAGGGGTGAATGAGTTTGCAGGGTTCAGTGAATGTGCGTGCAGGATGAATGAATATGCGTACAGGGGTGAGTGAATGTGTGCAGGGGTGAATGAGTGTGTTTACAAGGGTGAGTCTGCGTGCAGGGGTGAGTGAATGTGTGTGCAGGGGTGAGTGGATGTGTGTAAAGATGAATGAATATGTGTGCAGGCATGAGTGAATGTGTGCAGGGGTGAGTGAGTTCACAGGGTTCAGTGAATGTGCGTGCAGGGGTGAGTGAATGTGTGCCCACGGGAATGGGAGGACCCCCGTGCTCACAGGGGTGGTGAATGGGCTTCAGTATGTGGAACTGACTGACCCGCCCGTGCCCGGAACCAGTGGTGTGTCCCCCCTGGAGGCCCCTCAGCCAGGCCCGGTCTGAAGTCCCCTGGTCCTCTGTAGGTGGCCTCTGACGGAGTGGCCTCTCACCCCATGGGGTGCAGGACGGCCTCTCCCCGAGTGTCGTGCTGGGCGCCCCCGTGAGAAGCCCATGCTCCACGGCCCGGCCCGGCCCCCCGAGTCTGCTGCTGGCCCAGAGAAGCGGGGCCCCATGCGCCCCGGAACCTTCTCTTAGGCGCTTTAGGCACCCGCCAGTCAGCCTTGCCGCAGGCACCAGGCCTGGGAGGGGCTGCGGGGACTCCCCGTTGGTGACAGTCAGATGCACAGGTAGCAAGTGGCAGCCGGGGTGCTCGGGAGTGGTCTTGGGAAGCAGCCCGAGTGCTCCGGGCCCAAGGCATCTCCCGCTAGACGGGCTGTGGCGGGGGGAACCACCCTCCTCTCTGAGTCTACTCTGCTCTGCTCGCCCTACCCCTGCCCTGCCAAGGAGCAGCTACCGAGCCCGGCCCTGGGGTATGTGGGACAGGAGCTGAGGGTGAGGAGCAGCCTCCAGGGAGTGGACGAGGGAAACGTCCACAGATCTGCTGGGAACCCCAGAGCCGCTCGGCAGAGTCTCCCCACACCCATGTATGCCGTAGGCCTGCGGTGGTGGTGGTGGTGGTGGTGATGGTGGTGGTCATGGTGGTCATGGTGGTGGTGGTGTTTATGGTGATGTTATGGTTATGGTGGTGGTTTTGGTGGTGATGGTGATGGTTTTGGTGATGGTTGTGGTGGTGATGGTGATGGTGGTGATGGTGGTGACGGTGATGGTGGTGGTCATGGTGATGGTGATGGTTTTGGTGATGGTGGTAGTGGTTATGGTGATGGTCGTGGTTATGGTGATGGTAATGGTGATGGTGGTTATGGTGATGGTGGTGGTTCTGGTGATGGTAGCGGTGATGGTGGTGGTTATGGCGATGTTGCTGGTGGTGGTCATGGTGGTGGTTATGGCGATGTTGCTGGTGGTGGTCATGGCGATGGTGGTGGTGGTGGTTCTGGTGGTGGCTATGATGTTGGTTGACTCGGGACACTCTTGTTTGGCCGCCTGTGGGCTCCCGGGGCAGACCCTCACTCCCTAAGGCTGTTGGGGAGGATCCGAGCCCGGCAGATTGTCTATCCGCAACCTGGATGACTTGGGCTGTTCTCACCCCTCCGGCCTCCGTCACAGCTGCCCATGCAGTGACAGCATGGGGTGCAGGCCAGGGGCGCAGTCTGCTCTGTCTCCTTGGGCTGTCCATGCGCGACTCACCTCCCATACCCAACAGGCACCCAGCAAATGCCCCTGCATAGGTCACAGCCCTCTGCTGCCACGGAGCCCCTCCCACGGAGCGCTCACTCATGTGAGGCCAAGTGTCTCCCCACTCTCACCTAGGGTTGGCTCCTGGGCTTCCTGTCCTCAGACCTGCGTCCCGAGACCAGAGTCCCCACACCTTAACGTTCTGTCCCTCTCCCTCCCCTCTCAGCCTCTGTCCACCTCTCAGCCCTCCTCTCCCTCCTCTTCCTCCCCATCTCTCTCCACCCCATCTCCCTTCCCCCTTCCACCCCTTCTATCTCCATCCCTCTCTCTTGTTTTATGTGGGTTTGGGGCCATACCTGGCTGTGCTCAGGGCTTCCTCCTGGCTCCATACTCAGGGACCACTCCTGGCGGTGCTCAGGGGACCACAACGGGTGGCCACATATTGAACCGGGCCAACCACACGCAGAGCAAGCTCCTTCATCCCTGTGCCATCTCTGCAGTCCCTCTCCGTCTCTCTCCTACCCCTCCACCTCCCCGTCTCTCTCTGCCTCTCTCCCCCATTCTGTCTCCTGACTCTCTCTGTCCTTCCATCCCTTTCCCCGCCTCCCACCCCCCAGAGCTGCCCTGCCCACCTGACCAAGCCCTGCAATAAGCCCTTCAGCTGTCCCCAGAACATTGGAGATCTGGGTGATCCCGGTCACTTGGGTAACAGCTCAGCCAAGACCAGCTTCTCAGGCCTGCCCTGGTCTGGCCGTGTCTCCGGGGCTCCCGCCTTCTCCAGGACGGCCCCAGCCTCCACTTCAGGACTCGGGCTCCAAAGCGCATCTAAGGTCACCCTTAGGATATGGCGGTGGACATAGTGTGGGGGAGGCAGGGGGTGGCCTGGCCCCTCCACATGGCAAGACAGCCCCTGGCTTGCTCCCGAGAGCAGGGCCTGGGGGTCCGCAACATGGCGACTCCTCCGGGGCTTCCTTGAGGGGTCTGTGACCCTGCGGGCTGGCCAGCCCTCTGTCCTCCCCCGAGTCAGAGCAAAGAAGAGCAGGAGCAGCCCTGTGAGCCCCCGCCCAGGAGCCTGGCCCGGTCCCTCCCGTCTTCTCTTGCTTGGGGACCCCAAGCCCCTTGCAGCCACCATCCCCGGCCCCGGGAGAGCAGAGGGGACCCAGGGCACCCTGTGGAAACACACGAGTGAAGCAGGACATAGCAGGGTGAGTCTGCGTCTCACAGGCCAGGGCGGGCGGGTGTGCACCCCTAGCCTGGCTGAGCCCTCTCAGTGGGTCGTCGGTGAGCCCGGGGTCTCTGAGAGGGGAGGGCTCCCACCCCCACGTCCAGGGCCGGCTCTGCAAGCTGGCGGCATCACGCCCTGCGGGTACATTTCCGCGGCTCAGGGATGTACGTGGCAGCCCCAGGAAGCAGGGCAGGGAGACGCGTGCGGCGGGGCTACCTGGGCACTCGGCACCCACACCCACGGGAGATCGGCCCTTCTGCTCCCCTCGGCCACGAGGACCCCCGAGGAAGGCGCCCCCCGCACTCGGCCCGTGCCTGCAGGAAGGGTGAGGTCTTGGCCCATCCTCCAGGCAGCCGGAAACCCCCAGAGCTTCGGTCCCCACGCTCCGAGCCCTTCCCGGGCGTGCGAGCCGCTGCTCCCGGGGCCAGCCCTCCCGTCCTCCTGTCCGTCCATCTGGCCTTCGGCTGCCCAGGGGCGGCTTCCACACCCCGGGGATTCTGCCCGGGTCTGCTTCCTGGGTCCTGCCAACACCGTCCTGGCCTCAGTGCTGGCGCCCCCAGAGCCCACCGCCTGGCCCCACCCACAGACTCTCCAGCCCGGGGCAGGCGGTGGGCTCCGGGGGGGGGGGGGCGTCACCTGTCACCCTCCGGCTAATACATTCCACGTGCCAGAGGCTTCCTGCTCCATCCCGCTTGCTGGTGACAGCGTGACCTTCGGGGGACAGCCCATCCATCACCCTTTGACCTTTCCGTCTGTGCCACGTTCACCGCGTCTCTGCATGGGGACATTTGCCCACAGCTTTCTTTCGGCCCCTCGTGGCTGGAGCCCGTCCCTCCCGCCCGGCTCTGCTCGGCCGCCCCGGGACTCTGCCCTTGTCCTCCTGGGGGGCACCGGGAGATGTGCTCGCAACGTCCGCACCTCAGGCATGTCCGCAGGGACCCGGCGAACTTGACCCTGGCAACGCCACTAGGAGTGAGAGAAACTCGGAGGGTTCAGGTCACCAGGGATTCTGCGAGACCTTCTAACTGTGCTCCTCTGCCTTGCGGGGCCGGAGACGTGCAAACGTCCCGTGGCTGGAGACTCAGTAGAGAGGTGAGACGCCTCCCGCACATACCCACGGCCAAGCCCCTGCATCCTGGGTGTCCCCCTGGGCTCCACGGGAGTGACCCCTGAGCCCTGAAGACGGTGACCTCTGGGCCCCACCAGGAGTGGCTCCCGAGCACTGAACCGGCAGTGAAGCCCGAGACCACCAGGAGTCAGTCCCCCAGCCAGTGGGGAGTCGGCCCCGCAGCCCCTCCGTGGGCAGGAAGTGTGAGGGGGGAGGGAACACAGGGTGGTGGGGTGAGCCCGTGCTCCCCTAGGGACCCTGTAGGCCCTGGGGGCCTCTGAGATGGAGCACGAGCTCACTCACCTCTCCCCAGTGCTCATTTTCAGCAGGTTTAATTCCGCCTCAAAGAGAAGTATTGTTTGACCACACAACATCCCTCTCAATTAATGATTTTCAGTGAGCTCCTGAATAACTCAGCTTCATGCATTAAGAAAGAGGCAATTACCGGCTGCACATCACATCCCTGCGGCTTATTTATATTTCTGTTTTTAATTAAAGCCTGTGATTTACAAAGTTATTCAGAGTGGAGTTTTAGACACACAATATTGCAGCCACCCCCCCCCCACACCCGTGTCCAGCACTGTGTTCCCAAGTTCCCACCAACACCCCGCCGACACCCTCCTGCCCGCCCTCTCAACAGGCGCCTTCCTGAGTTTGGTTGCTGGGGTCCGGGCTCTTACTTCAGGGCCCTGGGGTCTGTGGTTTGGATATTTGGCTCATCAGTCCTTAAAAACACCACGTGCCCGACTCCTGCCCTGGTCCCGTGGCTTCTCATCTGTACCCCCCACCACTCCTTCTCTCTCCCTGTATTCAGGGGCCTGGGTTGACCTGAGCAGCCCCAGTAAAACACTACATTTCCTCAACCACATATGACCTGTGTCGTCCTGTGCTTACCCTCCTTCTTCCGGCTTCATGTACCTGACGTCTCCCAGCTCCGTCCGCGTGGCTGCGAGTTGCCGGATTCCGTCATTCCTTACAGCCGAGCAGGGTTCCACTGTGGATATGGCCACTTCTCCGTGGTCCATGCACCTGTCACTGGACGTTGAGGTTGGTTCCGAGCCTCAGCTATTGTGCTGAGCCCTGCAGGGAGAGTGTGTGCGTGTGCTTTCGAGTGAACACTTTCTGTCCTGGGGAGACATGTACAGAATGGAATTGCTGGGTCACCTGGAAGCTCATTTCTGCGTTTCCCGAGTACTCTCCTACTGCCTCCCAAGAGGACAGACCAGGCGGACTTGCACCCGCCACGGATGGGGGTCTTTCCACTGCATCCCCCCAACGGAGATGGTTTCCAGTATCGCTGACATGTGCCACTCAACTTTTTTACACCTTTTTTACACCATTTAGTATGGAGTACTAAAAATATGAATATTTCAGACAGCTATCACAGATAAAAGTCATTATTTATCATGTGAATATTTATATACTGGACCAGAGACTTAGTGCAATGTTCTGAGAACATGTTTTAGGTGCAGAAGACCCAGGTTTGATCCCCAGCACCACATGCTCCCCTGAGCACCAAGATAGGAGTACCTCTGAACACAAAAATAATGATATTCATCTATCTACATTTACAATAGTAGCACCACGTGATCCGGGAGCACCAGGTATTAAATGGCAATAACTTTCTCACAGACTTGCTCTGGTTTTCAGACCATGGAATATTAAATTATGCATAATTGAAAGTTGTTGGTAGAGTAAATCTTAAAACCTTTCCACGAGAAAAACTGATGTGAGCTATGTATGATGATAAATGCAGGAACCAAATTATTACATTTTGATCTGAAACTAATAGAATATCATATGTCAATTTCACCTCTACATAATTGCCAGATAGATAGTGCATTTAACAGATTTCTCTGGATCCCGGTTGTATCTCTGAAAAATAGTTTGTTTTTTGGGTCCCACCCAGCTGTGCTCAGGGCTGGCTGCGGGTGGGGTGGGGGGACCGTTTGTGGTGCGGGGGATGGAACCCACGTCCGCTGAGTGCGAGGCAAGGGTCCTCCCTGCCGTACTGACACCCTGGCCCTTTGCCCTGACATCAGTCCCGGTAGCTTGGGCACCACGGCCCTGGCTGTCGCTGCAGGGTGGGAGCGGGTAAGATGCAGACGCTTAGTCGAGGCAGGAGAGAAGCAGTTCGGGGAGGCAGGAGGCAGCTCCCAGGCGCGGGGAGTCGGGCGGTGGCAGTGCTGCTGGTCCATGCTGGTCTCTGCAGGAATCCCGGCACCTCCTACTCACGTGGCGTCGCTGTGTATGTGGACGCCCTGTAGCTAAGGCCAGTACCGTGTCACGTGACATGTGCCAGCACGCCGCCGGGTGCCGGGACACCGCTGTCCCCGGCCAGGCTGCAGAGGGGCCGAGGATGCACCCTGGGAGGCAGGAGCCTGGGTGGGGCTGGAGCAGGAGGGAGCCGGGAGCACTGGGCAGCGAGGCTGCGGGGGCGGGAGGCTGGCAGGGGGCACAGGCAGGGCCCTGGGTCTGGTCGCTGGGTGGGACTCGGCGTTTCATGCAAGCAGCGATGGGGGCCGAGAGACCCTCAGCAGCGCAGTCGCCAAAGCAGGGCAGAAATTCACCCTCGGAACGGCTGTTCTCGGTGACTTGCTCCCAGGGAGGGAGGGAGGGAGGAGGGCGAGGAGGAGGAGAGGGAGCACGTCAGGGTGTGAGGAGCACCCGCTGCCCGAGACCCAGCCCAGCAGCCCGGGGACAAGGCGCGGACAAACCCCAGGGGAAAGGGCTCCCGCTGTCCTTGGCGCCCCCCCGGCCGTCCCCGAGCCTGAGGCTTCTGTTGGCGTGTCGGACTGAGCGGAAGCCGGGAGCTGGGGCCGCAGAGAGGAACGGGCGAGGCTCTGACCCTGACCGACTCGGGCTCGGCCCCCAGGACTCCTATGGTCCCCAGGACTGGCCAGCAGTGGCTGCTGAGTGGAGAGCAAAGCGAGAAACGCACCTGGACTAGAACAGGCCCAAAACCCGCTCTCGTGTCTGTCCGGGAGAAGGGGAGGGGGGTGGCGAGGAGGCGGCAAGACCGACCCTCACCCCAGGGATGTGAGGCGGGGCGGGGCCCGGCCGTGCCTTGCAGCCCCCGGGAGGGAAACAGCCGGCTCTCCCCGTGTGCCGAGGGTCAGCTGCCTGCGGAGACTCAGGGGACGGGCTTCAAGTCAGGGCAGGTCTGGGGGACGCCCGCTCGGGACAGGGAGCCCGGCGCGTTCTCCCAGCGGCCCGGAGCAGCTCCGCACGCCCGGACACATGGTCCACCCCCTTGGGAGGAGCAGAGAGGCACGTGGCCTCCGGGCTGGCCTGCAGGCTCGGCCGAGGTGCGGGGGGCCACACGCGCCAGCTTCCAGGCGTGGGGGGGGGGCGGCCTCTGCCAGTTTACGGTTAACCTTGTTGCTGCCTCCAAGCACCCAGCAGACACCTGCCAGATGGCAGAACAGAAAGGAAAGGGGGCGGCCGGGAGGCTGCCGCCAGGCTCTGCGTGGGACAGAAATGCTGATCTTTTATTCATGGAGATGTTGGGTTAAATATTTGAAGAGATCGGCATTTAATTTTAAAAAACCTGTTGAGTGGAAACGACTCATGGATTATGGATAGCAGGTGGAACCGCACCGGGGCACCCGCCCTATCTCAGGGTGGGAAACGCTTCTCTCGGGAGTAAACTCTGTATTGTCCAACCCTCGTGCCCCGAGCCAGGGCCCGCCCACCCAGAAGCAGAGGGAGGGGTCTCTGGCTACAGCCCTGACCTCGGCTTGGAAACGGTGCTGGTGTGGGGGGGCACAGCCTGTGAAACAGGGGCCTTGGGGGGCCAACACTTCAAGCGTGCCCAGACAGGTGTGGAGACACGTCCATCCACACCAATGTCCGGGCGTGGGGTAGGCTGAGCCAGGGTGGGAATTCCGGGTTTAGGTGGTCCCAGATGAGAGCTCGGGGGAACCAGCAGTCTCCAGGAAATCCCACCAGAAATGGCTAGTCCAGAAACAAATAACTGATATTTTTATTTTTTTGCTTTTTGGGGTCACACCCGGCAATGCACAGGGGTTACTCCTGGCTCTGCACTCAGGAATCACTCCTGGCGGTGCTCAGGGGACCGTATGGGATGCTGGGATTCGAACCCGGGTCGGCAGAGTGCAAGGCAAATGCCCTACCCGTTGTGCTATCACTCCAGCCCCTAAATGATAGTTTTAAGTTAGATTGTGAGTGTGTGTGTGTGTGTGTGTGTGTGTAGGGGGCATGAAGACTGTGCAGCAATAAATAGCTGAAAACCAAAATCTTGTGCAAATGATCACTTTTAAGCTGCTCTTCCGGGCACAGGCAGCAGTAGGAAGCCCCCAGATGTCACCAGGAGGGATTCCTACTCTCTGTTGGGACAGACGCAAACTGACGTGTCACAGTGCTCAGTCTACAGTATATTCACACTGTAATGATTTTATGCACACCTGGAAATAATAAAATGGCGAGTGTCAATGATATATAAAAAATATTTAAGAAAAACGTGTAGTGCTTTAAGTTCTAATATTAAAATGATTTAAAAAACTCCCTTGTTTGCAATATGCTTCTCTATTAGTCGACGAGGATGACTGGGAATGCTCTTTCCTTTCTACTGATGTGTATAGTCTTCAGTTTCTTTCTTTCCTTCTCTCTTTCTTTCTTTCCTTCTCTCTCTCTCTCTTTCTCTCTTTCTTTCTTTCTTTCTTTCTTTCTTTCTTTCTTTCTTTCTTTCTTTCTTTCTTTCTTTCTTTCTTTCTTTCTTTCTTTCTTTCTTTTTCGGTTTGTTTTGGGGCCACACCCAGCAGTGCTCAGGGCTTACTCCTGGCTCTGTGCTCAGGGGTCATCCTGGCAGGCTCAGGGGACCTAAGTGTTGGGTGTTGGGATCAAGTCCTTGCCAGGCACATGGCAGCTCCCTACTCGCTATCACTCCTGCCCCTTCATGTGCTTACTTAATGCCTTACACTTTTTAATGTGCAGATCCTCCACCTCATGCTCGAGTGTACTCCTCATGGTTTCATCATTGTAACGCTGTTCAAGCGGGAGTGTTATGCTTTCTTAATTTCTTTCTCAGACAGCCTTTCCCACACAGCGCTCAGCTCTCTCATTGTTAGTCCCCAGAAACACACTCGATACTTCCTCCAGCGTGGTTTAGAATACTCTGACTGTAGCACCATGCGCACATCACTCCAACACCCCCGCCACCAGCGTGGCCACATCCTCCGGCCCAGGACCCAAGACTCCGAGCACTAACGCTGGGTAAGCTCTGTTCTACAGGCCAACCCTCAGCTCTGCTGATTTTGACCATTTGTCACTTCCATATTGTGGTTTCTATATCCGTATACGAGAGACCGTTCTGCACCTGTCCCTCTTCTCAGACTGCTTTCGGCAGGCTAGACTCCGACACCCCTGCTCAGAGGCAACCTGCGTGTCATCATGTCTTATAGCTGCGTAGTATTCCTTTGTGTTCCTTTACCTCAGTTTCCTTGGTCGTCTGTTCTCAGGCACTTGGCTTGATTACAGATCATGACTATCGTGGTTAGTGCTGCAGTGAATTGTGTCTCTTTTGCAATTCTTGTGTTTTGGGTCACTGGGGTAGATGCCAAAAAGTACAGTTGCACACATTTTATTTCTCTATGATGCTTTTATATCCTTACTCTACTTTTTGTTTAACAGCTTTTTTTTTGTTTTTTGCTTTTTGGGTCACATCCGGCAATGCACAGGGATTACTCCTGGCTCATTCACTCAGGAATTACTCTTGGCAGTGCTCAGGGAACCATATGGGATGCTGGGAACTGAACCCAGGTCAGCCGCATTCAAGGCAAATGCCCTCCCCACTGTGCTATCGCTCCAGCCCCATTGTTTAACAGCCTGTAAGTGGAGTGCTTAGGATTTTCTACATATAAGATCGTGTTGTCTGCAACTAGAGTTTGATTTTGTCCTTGCTGAGTTGGATTCACTCTGCTTCTTCTTGTCTGACTGTTCAGCAGGAGCTTGAAGGCTCTATCGAACAGAGTGACCAGACGGGCATCACTGGGCTTGCTCTGACCAAAGAGGAAGCACTTTGAGCTGGTCACAGCTGGCTCTGAGCTGAGCCGTTAGTGTGACCGTGGATGGCCTTTTGGATGGTGAGTTTCTTCCTGAAGAACCAAGTGGCTGAGATCACCTATGAAAAGATGTTAAATTTTGTCACCTTTTCCCCCTGAATTAATGGTTCTATCTTTAAAAATTTAATTTTATGGTTATCACATGTAATAATTTATATATGAAAATATAAAATATAATCCATACATAACTTATGTTTCTGGCAGTTTATATAATTGTTTTAGAATATCCAATTTCTTGGCATGTAGTTATGCAGAATAGGGCTCTAAAACGGTATTTCTGTGGTGTCTGTTATAATGTCTCCTTCCCACTTCTCACTTTATTTGAATGGTCTTTTCTATTTTGTGGACTTTTTTTTGTTTGTTTTGTTTTTGTGTCACACTTATAAATGCTCAGGGCTTACTCCCGAATCCACCCTCAGGAAGGTCCGTGTGGGGGGCAGGATACCTCTCCCTGCATGTGTGAAGGGCAAATGCCTGGCCCCACTGCACAGTCTCTCCAGACCCTGCGGACTTCTAAAAATTAACCAAGCAACTCTTATTTTTAGTGCTATATTACTTTTCATTTTATTTTTCTGAATTCTATTTTTTTATGTTTTTCTTATTTTCATTTTATGTCTTTATTAACTTTTGATTTGATTGGCTCTTAGTGAGTTAAGTTAGACGGTTAACCTGTGGTCTTTCTTTGTTCATAATGTAGAATTGTGCTTCTATAACCATCCCTCTTAGGATTCTACTTGCTGCACCCACACATTCTGGGGTGCTGTGTTTGCATTTTGGTTTATTTAGCTTCCTTTTGATTTCATCCTTGACTAATTGATTGTCCAGAAAGGTCTTCTTCAATTTCCCTATATTTTTGCACTAGTTTTCCTTCAATTTTTGATTTTGACTTATAACAATGTTGTCACAAAGGATGCATGCAAGCTCTTACTATATTTTTAAATGTTTAATTGAATATACATGTGCTATTGAATATCCATTACAAAGCTGTTCATCATTGGGCTTCAGTCCTACAGTGATGCGGCACCCATCCCTCCACCAGTGGGCATTTCCCACCACCGACGTCGGCAGTTTTCCTCCCACATCCCTCAGCTCCCGCCTTTCCACCCCAGTGAAAACACTCAAGGGCCCGAACAATCACCAGGACTCCTCGAACCCGTATTGCAAACCATAACGCACAAAGGGCAAAGCAAGAGGGAACAAGGAGGAAGGTGCCTCCCCAGAGGGCGGCCAGGGGTGCAAGCACTTCATATTTTAAAGTAGTTCTTGGTGCCCTCGGCCTGCTCTGACCCCCTTGTGAGCTGCACTGAGCTGATGTGTGTCCCCAGGAGGAGGGTGCCCGGTCTGAGCTGTGCCAGGACACTGTGTCACGTGAAGAGGTGCCCTCAGGTCTCTGCCCTGGGGGGTGCCCGCTAGACCCATTTGTCGTGACGTGTTCCAGGTCAGGGTCTCCGTATCCATTTTCTGTTGCTGTTACCCAGTTTTGGGAGCGTGACATCCTGGGTCCTCTACTCCGCGCTGCTGTCCCTCTCCCTGTGGCCGGCCAGCTCTGCCTGGCCCCGACTGGTGGCTGAGGGGTGGCTGTGAGCACTCTAAGCGTGGTCCCGTCAGATGATATAACCACCGCCTTTATCTCTCGTTTCATTTCCCTTTCGCTTAATGTCGATTTCGTCTGACATAGACAGTGAATCTGTAACATCATCAGCAGGGTCCTGGAAACCCGCCCCCCCACCCAACACACACTAACTTACTTCGCGATTGTTGGGTATCCCGTGCTTTTTGGTTGTTTCCCATGTTGTGTCTGGGAGTGAATTGTGCCCTGAGCTTTGGCTCGTTATTGATGGCCCGTGGAGACGTTTGCATCTCCGATATTCTCTTTTTTGTTATGCGTTATTTGGCAGGGGGTCGAGCCACACCCGGCAGTGCTCAGCGCTTACTCCTGGCTCTGAGCTCAGGAGTGACCCCTGGGGGTTCTGTGTGGGGGAAGCAGGCCTGCCGCGTGCAGGGTGCAGGTCAGTGCCTTGCCCCCGCCGTCTCTCTCTGGCCCTGGTGCTGTCTTTCATTCCTGGCAGGTACTTTTGGCCACTCGGTTCTCTGAGTGTCCACAGCGCTGCTCTCTGTGCCTGGTTAGGAGCAGGTCTGGGGCGGTGAGTCCTCCCCTCCGCTGGCCACTTCCCCCCGGGTTCCCCGGGCCTGGGCTTGCTCCTCACGGAGGGGGGATTCTTTCCTTGTCTGCGTCTCACCGGTCACTGTCGTACCCGGCTGCGGGCAGCAGCTGGACAGGGCCTGTGCCTTCCCGGGCCGGGCCGTGTGGAGTGAGGCGGGGTCTCGGGCAGAGCGCCCGAGGGTCCGTTCTCTCTGCCACTGCCTCTGACAGCTCTGGGCTGCAGAGCTGCCCTCGCGAGGCCTTGGGGCACAGCGAGAGCACGGGTGGAGGGTTGCTGTCCACTTTTAGCCCGCCGGGCCCGCCTCTGCCCCGTGGCGGCTCCCAGGGCCAAGGGCGGCCGTGCTGCTGGGCCCTGCACCGTCGCCGTGAGCTCGCTCGGGCAGGGACGTGCGTCTCAGGCCTGTCTTCACCCAGGGGTTCCCATCAGGGCTGGGCTTTCTCTGCCCCAGAAGCTGCTGCTCTCTGGCTGGAGGCGGTGGGGGACGCTGGTCCTTCCTCACTCGGTGGAGGGATATGCCCCCTCCCTGGAAGACCACCTTCGCCCACATTCTGCTCATCAGACAGTGCTCCATCCCAGTTTGTAGGAGAGAAACGGTCCCCGCAAGGGTTCCCGTCAATGGGCCAGTGGGTGGTGTGAGCAGAGAGGCAGGATGTGGCCCCTGGCAGTGTCAGGAGGAAACCCCATTTCAGGCTGGATGGAACGATCTCCTTTCCCACTAGCCACTGAAAATAGGCAGAGGGCCGAGCGCAGGCTGGCAGGGCTGAGTGGACCAGGGGTTGCGGGAACTCTGGAAACAGTACGCTGGAGGAACTGCACGCACGGGCTCCCTTCATCTCTGTCAGTACCTTGGGGGCCTCCCAAGCTTCTTCTGGGGTTTCTGGGCCAACTGAGGGCGTCTTGGACCAACTCAAGAGCATCTTGGGTCAACTCAAGGGCATCTTGGACCAACTCAAGAGCAACTTGGGTCAATTCAAGGGCGTCTTGGGTCAACTCAAGGGCGTCTTGGGTCAACTCAAGGGCATCTTGGACCAACTCAAGAGCAACTTGGGTCAATTCAAGGGCGTCTTGGGTCAACTCAAGGGCACCTTGGGTCAACTCAAGGGCACCTTGGGTCAACTCAAGGGCGTCTTGGGTCAACTCAAGAGCCTCTTGGGTCAACTCAAAGGCATCTTGGGCCAACTCAAGGGCATCATGGACCAACTCAAGAGCAACGTGGGTCAACTCAAGAGCCTATTGGGTCAACTCAAGGGCCTCTTGGGTCAACTCAAGGGTGTCTTGGGTCAACTCAAGGGCATCTTAGACCAACTCAAGAGCATTTTGGACCAACTCAAGAGCATCTTGGGTCAACTCAAGGGCATCTTGGACCAACTCAAGAGCAACTTGGGTCAATTCAAGGGCGTCTTGGGTCAACTCAAGAGCAACTTGGGTCAATTCAAGGGAATCTTGGGTCAACTCAAGGGCACCTTGGGTCAACTCAAGGGCGTCTTGGACCAACTCAAGAGCATCTTGGGTCAACTCAAGGGCATCTTGGGTCAATTCAAGGGCATCTTGAGTCAATTCAAGGGCATCTTGGGTCAACCCAAGGGCATCTTGGGTCAACTCAAGGGCCTCTTGGGTTGACTCAAGTAGCACTGGCCTGCTCCATCCTGTGGTGTCCGGGATCCCTAAGGTGCTGGCGCCCTCCAAAACCAGCCCTGTGTCTGCTCAGGGGACATGCAGCGCTGGGGATCAAACTTGGGTCAGCTGATGCCAGGCCTGCGCCTTAACCCACAATATCCCTCTGAGGCCATCAGGCAAAATGTCCTACCTGTCATGGACTTAGAGCAAATGTCTAAGGAGAATCTCTGAGTCGGAACCCCTGTGGTGTGCTTCCTGAGATAGCCAGATATCTGAGAACGTCAGCATTTCTTGCTCATGTAGATCTTTCAGTATTTTTTAAAAAATCAGTATGAAATTATTTTTTTAAATATCAAATAAAAAGAACTAAAGTATTCAGACTCAAAAAAGATTGAAATAATTGCAACTAAAACAAAGCTGCTACCCTTCACCGACATGGTGTTAATTGGACCCTAGACTTGCCTCCCCGCACGGAGGCCCCGTCTCTGCAAGGTCCCCGTGGAGAACGGAGAATGTAGGGAAAACTGGGTTCAACAAAGTTTGCATTTACCGAGAGCACGAGGCAACGTAATTCAGTGTAAGTATCTCTTAAGGGCTCCTTAATAAAAGGAGTGAAAGAATAGCCAACTGTTCGTAAGGTAATTTGAGGTCAATCCAATAACCTATTCCATGCTTGCAGTGAAGAAATAATTTAATAATGTGATTGACAAGACTCTTTTCACTTACGCCGATTCCATAAAGAAATGTGCAATGTTACTATAAAAATTCCAGTCGGCTATTTCCGCACAGAATATTTCTTTTACTTCAAATATAAAGCTTTAATAAAAATCTCCCTCAGATTTAAATTTGTAGATATGACATTAAAATATTATTTTGTAGGTGTTCAATTTGTAGAATTCTGTAGGCAGGCTTTCATTTGCTGGAGAATGTTATAATGCAAACTCAGTCGTTTATTTATTACACTATGGAAAGTTCTTAAATAAGGCTATAAATAAAATTAAGAATTTACTGGCTTCAGTTGGCTAACATGGAGTGAGAGAGAGGAGAATAAAGGTTTATTTGAGAGAAAAATGCCCAGTTGTGTATCAACAATTTTGAAGATTTCAATTCACTATTCCTAGAGAATTGATAAACTTTAACAATTTAAAAATAATAGAAAATAAGCAGAAGCTTCAAAGTGATAAACTGGCCTAGAAAAAATTATTTTTCGAAGATAATGTAATTGTCAAATAAGTTGAAATGCTAGTTAAGAATCGTCTCAAATGGGAAGAAAATCTGTTCGGATGAATTGAATGTGACAATCCTTCCACCAGAGGAGTAGAACTGTGGCATGACAGGGTGTCAGAAGTCACAAGGAACAGTCACCCAGGCAGTAACACAGTGGCCCAAGACACCCACCCCGGTGGAACAGGACGGAAGGCTTGTCACGTCTGCGCTCGGAACACATGGAATTAAACTCTGGGATCCAATAATGGGAATAGAATGGAAAATCCCGGGAGACGGAGTGGTTCCCTTCCCAATAGCACAGGGTCCAAGCACTGTCTGCCACCAACATCCCGTTGCTCATCAATTTGCTCGAGCAGGCACCAGTAACATCTCCATTGTGAGACTTGTGACTGTTTTTGGCATATCAAATACACCACAGGGAGCTTGCCAGGCTCTGCCGTGCAGGTGGGATACTCTCGGTAGCTTGCTGGGCTCTCAGAGAGGGACGGAGGAATTGAACCTGGGTTGGCCGCGTGCAAGGCAAACGCCCTCCCCACTGTGCCATTCTCCACTCCATAGAAATAAGTAAAAGAGGAAAATATTCCCGCTTTGAGATAGTAGTTACCAAACTGCTGTATATATATATATATATATATACACACACACACACACATATACATATATATCTGCTGTGCAGATATGTATATATGCGTATATATATACACAGGTATATATATGTGTGTGTGCATATGTACATATATATGCATACTTTTTTCCAATTTCTTTTATTGACTTATGATTGGCTTGACATGATGATGCAATTTCTGGGCTTTGGCTTCATAGCCTAGAGGTGTCATTGCATTTCATGAAGCAAGAAAAATATTTGTATGCTTTGAACCTAATGAGATCACAACTTCTCAGCAGTGTTGTGTGCAGTGAAAACAGTGAGACTTGCAGTGAACAAGGCTCGAGAAAAGAGGAGAGATCGCAGGCTTTGTCCAGGTTGCTGCCTAGGAAAGGAGAGAGGGGGTGGGGGAGAGAGAGAGGTCGGGGAGAGGGAGAAAGGGAGAGGGAGAAAGAAGAGAGAGAGAGGGACAAAAGAGAGCGGAAAGAGAATTAAATCCCAAGTGAGCAAAAGGACATGTGAAAATAAAACTCGGAGCCGAAATAAGGAAACTGAAAGAAATCACGACATCTCTAGAGAAACGCTCTCACACCCCAGCAACCTTTGAAAAGAATGGAAATAAGGAACACGCACCAACCAAGTGAAGAGAAAGGAGTCCCAAATCGTCAGTATCTGAAACAGCAGCCTCAGCGGTGAAGACGCCTGTTACAAAGGTGGCAGGAAAGCCACTCACCCAGCCAGACGGCGGGGAGGCGGCCGCCAGTCAGCTCTGGGAAAAGGCAGCCCACCCCGCCCGGGGGAAGCACGGCCGGGACGGCCCCTTTAAGGGAGAGACTGACAGTGACCAATAACCTTCGCATTCTTAGGAGTCTACTGGGAGTTATCAATTATGCACACCAGGGCTGGGGCGATAGGACAGAGGGAGGGGGTTGCCCGGCACACGGCTGACCCAGGTTTGATCCTCGCATCCTGGATGGTCCCCAAGAGGAGGGCCAGGAGGAAGCCCTGAGCATCTCGGGTGCGACCCAAAGAGAAAACACAGAAGCAGCCACACTGATGCTCTGTCTTCTCTCCAGGGCAGAGGCACGTCAGCCGCCACAAACTTGCATCTGAATCGACACAAGAAACAGAGCACTGAGTCCACGCAGCTGTGGAGGAAAGACAGCCCCGTCGGAGGTGGGGTCCCAGGACGCGGACTCGCCGGCCAGCGGTGGGAGTAGCAGCCCCCGTCAGCAGGAGAGAGGCCGGCGTGCCCAAAGTGCAGGGGACACCTCAGAGCACGCTCTCCTGGGGAGCCCTCAGCACGCGGGGGCCGTGAGTGCCTGCTCCCGGCGACGGGATCACTCCCAGGCTGTCTACACTGCAGCGAGGGCTGGGGCTGGAGGGCGCTCCTGGTCCTCAGGCTTCGGGGGCGTCTGGACCGAGACACGGCGCCAGAGCAGACACGCAGCACTTGCATGTAACTTAACACGCAAATCTTTTTTCCCGTCTCTTTTTCTCGTCTTTTGGTTTGGGGGCCCACACTGGAGATGCTCAGGTTATCCCCAGGTCTGCGCTCAGGGAGCTCTCCTGGCTCGGGATCGAGTGGACGCTGGGGCCTGAGCCTTGGCCACTACATGCAAGGTGCACACCCACTGCACTATCCTGGGTACTACAGTGCACTACACTGTATTACACTGCACTATCACTGTGATACACTGCACTATCACTGCGCTACACTGCACTATCACTGCGCTACACTGCACTACACTGCACTATCACTGCGCTACACTGTCCTACACTGTACTATCACTGTGCTACACTGTCCTACACTGTACTATCACTGCGCTACACTGTCCTACACTGTACTATCACTGTGCTACACTGCACTACACTGTCCTACACTGTACTACACTGTACTATCACTATGCTACACTGCGCTACACTGTCCTACACTGTACTACACTGTACTATCACTATGCTACACTGTACTACGCTGCACTATCACTGTGCTACACTGTCCTACACTGTCCTACACTGTACTATCACTGTGCTACACTGTCCTACACTGTCCTACACTGTACTATCACTGTGCTACACTGTCCTACACTGTACTATCACTGCGCTACACTGTCCTACACTGTACTATCACTGTGCTACACTGCACTACACTGTCCTACACTGTCCTACACTGTACTATCACTGTGCTACACTGCACTACACTGTCCTACACTGTACTACACTGTACTATCACTATGCTACACTGTACTACGCTGCACTATCACTGTGCTACACTGTCCTACACTGTCCTACACTGTACTATCACTGTGCTACACTGTCCTACACTGTCCTACACTGTACTATCACTGTGCTACACTGTCCTACACTGTACTATCACTGCACTACACTGCACTACACTGTACTACACTGTATTATCACTGTACTACACTGTACTATCACTGTACTACACTGTACTATCACTGCACTACACTGTACTACACTGTACTATCACTGCACTACACTGTATTACACTGCACTATCACTGTGCTACACTGTGCTACACTTTGCTACACTGTACTATCACTGCACTACACTGTACTACACTGTACTATCATTGCACTACACTGTACTACACTGCACTATCACTGCACTACACTGTACTACACTGTACTATCACTGCACTACACTGTATTACACTGCACTATCACTGTGCTACACTGTGCTACACTTTGCTACACTGTACTATCACTGCACTACACTGCACTACACTGTACTACACTGTATTATCACTGTACTACACTGTACTATCACTGTGCTACACTGTACTACACTGTACTATCACTGTGCTACACTGTCCTACACTGCACTATCACTGCATTATCACTGTACTACACTGTACTATCACTGTGCTACACTGTCCTACAGTGTACTATCACTGCACTGCATTGTACTACACTGTACTACACTGTATTATCACTGTACTACACTGTACTATCACTGTGCTAACTACACTGTACTATTACTGTACTGCACTGTACTATCACTGTACATCACTGTACTACACTGTACTATCACTGTACTAACTACACTGTACTATTACTGTACTGCACTGTACTATCACTGTACATCACTGTACTACACTGTACTATCACTGTGCTAACTACACTGTACTATTACTGTACTGCACTGTACTATCACTGTACTACACTGTAATACACTGTACTACATTGCACTACACTGTACTATCACTGCACCATCACTGCACTACACTGCAGTGCTCTGTACTGTCACTGCACTGTACTGGACTCGTGTCTTCACTTGCGTTGTGCTGGCATCGCCTGATGACTAGGCATGATGCCATCCTTCAGGGTCTAATTTCCCCCTGTCCTTCTCTTTGGAAACATGCCTGCTAAGCTTCTTGGCCCACATTGTAAACCACGTGCTCACTGCTGGCTGTTTGTTGGTAGGAGTTCTTGGGAGACTGCTAGGAAAGAAGAGAGGGGGTGGGGACGTCTCTTTGGAGACGTGAGCGGTACCTTATCAGTTCTTCCTCCCACTCCGTGACCACTTGCTCGTGCTCTGGGGTTATCTTGCAAGAGAGAGTCTTTATTTTCACAAGAGCCACTTCCGTGCGATTCCTTGTTCTTAAATTTGGTTTTATGAAAGCACCGTGGTTCAGAATGTTGTTCACGGCTGGTTTTAGACATACAATGTTCCATCACTGATCCCACCCCAAGCGTCCCCAGGCCCCCTCCCGCTCCTACCCTGCCCCCAACCTGCCCTCTCGACAGGCGGCTTTTTCAGTTTGGTTACTGCACTCGGGACTCATGATCTCTGTGCTCAGACATTTGGCACCATCGCTCTTCCACACGGCTGGTGTAGCTGGACCACCGTGCCCAGGGCCGCTCGTCTGCCTCGGCCCTCCTGCCCCACCCCCACCCCGGACTCCTCTTCCTTTCCCTCCGGATTCTTGGAGACCAACGGTGACCAAGCACCACCCCCTTTAAAGCAGTGCACACCCAAAGCCAGCTGCCCCACACACTACGCAGGGTGGGATCTGTGGTACCCTTCTGGCGGGCCGATTGAGCACGATGTCCCCGGTCCATTCATGTTGCCTCCAATTGCTTAGTGTCAGCACCCTCACTGCTGTGTGGTGCTCCGCCGTGTACAGACACGGCACCTCTCTGATCCCTGATCTCTGTGCTGCTGGACACCCAGGTTGATTCCGAATCTTAGCTACTGTGCTAGCTTAAGATCTGGGCTAGATTTCAGTTTGCCGAGAACCTGCCTACTTTCCCCACGGGGTTTGAAGCAGGCAGCTCTCCTGCCTGCAGGGGTGAGGCTCCTGCTCCCCCGTAGTCCCACCAGTGCAGGCAGGTCCCAGGATCTCTGAGACGCCCCGTTCTCGCTGGTGGGAGAGGGGATCTCACGGTTGTCTTCGTTTGGACTTCCCTTATAATAATAATAATGATGATGATGATGACGATGATTTCCCTAATAACAGTAAGTGACAGTGAGCATTTCTTTTCCATGTGCCTGTTGGT